>NW_015174352.1:96922-130390 GCF_001447785.1 Gekko japonicus
ATTAATTATTTGGGCTTCCATATCCCAAATCCTCCTCCGCACCACCTGCAAAATAGCTGTTTCGCCGCAGTTATACAGAGAATCCAAGTCAATTCCCATAGTTTTGATTTTATGCACTATGGTTTGTGACCAGGTGGAAATATATGGATCTGCAAGAAGTTGAACAATAAGACTGTTGGGAGGGGAACTAAAGTGCAGATCTAACCAGTATTTGATAGTGGTGATCCACGCCCGTGATTCAATAAGATGAAAACCTAGCTCCGCACAGAGGGAAAAATAGGAAATGGAGTTCAGAAAACCTAGAATCCTGCGAAAGAAGGTAGAACTTATTAGTTCTTTTATTAAAATTTTGAATCCATATAGGTATCCCATACAGTAGACGGGAAATAACAGACGCCTGAAAAATCTGGAGAGCTGCCGGAACAAATTGATTACCTATTAAATTAAAAAAAACGGATTAAAGCTGCAGTCTTATTCCTAGCTAAACTAAGGGAATGATCTCTAGACCTTTTATATAGTTTAAAATGTGTAATAAAATCAAACGTTTTAATAAGATAGTCAAATAGCATACAAGTTTTTTTTCTCATTCTTCCTTTGTCCCCCACCTCCAACACATTTCGTGTAATCTTTCAAGATTTCACCAGGAGCAACTAGAATCAGTTCTCTCATGCCCCTGGAAGAGCCTCCAGGACACCACAGCAGCAACTTTAACTTAGGAAGCCGGTGTGGCATACTGGCTAGGGGAGTAAGGGGTGGTTTTGACAATCCTCAGTTGAAATCTTGTCTCTGCTGTGAATTCACTAGTTGGTTTCAAGGAAGTCTCTTTCAACTCCCCCACCACCACCACCACAAGGGAATGATAATGCAGGCCCACTTTAAAGGCCTGTTTTAAGGATTACAGAAAGGTAACGTGTGTCTGAAGTACCTGAAATACTTACGTTGTATAACAGTGGTGGTGGTGATCTTATAGGGTTTTTTTTTTTAAATCCCCGTGGGAATTTTTTATTTTGCATATACTACAAACGACAAAGAAATATAGGGGAGGGACTACAACTAGGGATAAAGAAAAGCAAACCACACTAGACTAAACCCCCAAGAGAAGGAGATCTTTTCACTGTTAGTAAATATGTTAGTACCATTAGTTTTATTATCACAATATACTTGTTGAGTTCTTATAACAATTCGCTTCTTGTATGTTATTTTGTTAGTTGTTATGAGAGAAGTCTCTGATCATCTTATTCTTTGCTTCAAAAGGCCATTTTCCAAGTCCTTCTGCCTTTGCTTCAGCTTTCTGTCTCTAAAATCGTATACCACTCTGGCAGGTCCTGCACCCTTTTCTGCCGCAGAATCCTCTTCCGTTCCTGAGGTAGCAGAGTCACTCGACTTCGATTCTCCCTCTTTAGACTCATCTGTCCTTTAAAGTTTTAATGGTTACATTTCCCATTGTCAGTTGAGTTGCTGATGTTCCTTTTAAAATGGCATCTCTGGTTTGTCTTCTTGAAAACTTGACCACTATTTCTCCAGGTAGGCTATTTTTTTAATATAGTTGGAGTAAGCCCTATAGGCTGTCTCCATTTTGTTTACCAGTTCATCCGCTGTTAAGCCTACTACTGGAGCGATGATCTCACTGAGCACCCTCTTCAAGTCTTCCCGATCCGTTTCAGGAACCCCCTGAAACCTGAGAATCATGTTAGCGTTTTCCATCTGAAACTGCAAGACTCGATTCTCTTGGCAATTCTGCATCATTTCCACCTCTCCCATCCTTTTCTTCAACTTCTTACTTCTGGTGTCAATCTCTTTAATTTTCTCGTTTGCCTGCTCCACTTTTTTCTCCATCTCGTTCAGCTGAAGCTGCTGTGCCACAAAGTTTTTATTAATCACAGTCAATTGCTGGTTAATACCATCGAGTTGTTCCATCACTGGCTTGAGCATATCTGCCAGGAGTTTGAGGACATCTGCTCCCTCTTCTGGTCTCGGACTCTGCCCACCCGGCTTCGTTTTAAACTTTCACTGCTGGGCTGCCATCTTTCCCGTTTTGTTTACAGTTTCTGCCGCTTCCCCACAACTTGGAAAACTCGCCAAACGGCTTCGCAATTCAGATAAGTCTCTCAAAACACGGGGGGGTCACTTTTCAAACTACTCCATTTTTATTCAGAACTCACTTTCATTGTTGGCCAATTTATCTGACCACGCTCGGTTTTACGCCATTCCGCTCGATCTCTGGCGCTTGTCCCGGTCAGTCCAGCTTATGCCCGAAGGCCACTCAGCAACTGGACCATCGGGGCAGAGGGGAGCCTCAATTCTCCAGCATTACGCCATCGAAGAGGCTACCCCTCAAAAGCCTTGGAGCCTATCGCAAAGGCTCCGCGGGGGTGTCACTTGAGGTGGCACCCCTCCAGGCCGCTGGTGTGCGATTCGCCCTCCTCCGTTGTGAGGTGAGCGTCCTCCATCGCTGTTCCGTCGACCGGAAGGCGTGATCTTCTACTTATGTGTGGGTGTTGTAATGGAACATGCCACATTAGGAGAGCAGTGTTTTCTTCTTCATTGCTGCATGTGTGATTGTATTTTTTGCTGCTGGGGGCTAATATGATAGTCCCATATTGTTATGGGTTGATTTGTTTATTGCCTTGTAATGCATATCGTTGCTTACACATTCTATGCATTGCTAAAGTGTGTTTTAGTATTGCATATCAATATGCATGTGGAGGCTAGGAGAAAAAACAAACGCTTGGGGAAAGCCTGTTTCCGCTTTCATTTTTTTCAGTGAAAAAATGGGGAGATTTTGGAGAGCACTGGGGGGGGGAAGTGAAATATTTTCTCACATGAGGAAAAGTTTTCCTAAAAAGCATTTCACTTGTTCCAAATTTATAACATTAAAAAGTCTGACTTTTTTATTCAATATTTTTTGAAGTAGGAGCATTTCCATCAGAAGTGGGGAGCGTTGTGTCCTTCAAGAACACTGCCTTCCCGACCAGCATTACCCCCTGTCTTTTCCAGGTTTCGTTTCAGTTTGTTTATTCTTAGCCAGGCAGCAATTTAGGATCTCTTTCTCAAGTATTGGACATAATTCCATTTTTTAGTAGAAAATGACAACATTTAAATTCCATAACTGTCAAATAGTACAATTTTATATACTAAGTTATAAATTATGTATTTCTTGTTGTTTAGCAAAAGAGTTGGGGTTTCATAAGACAGTATATTTGATATATGTTGATTTTTCCAAAATTTCTATTTGTTTTCAAAAAAAGAAGAAAAAAATTCCCAGTGCTTCCCAAATCTGTTCAAATTTTGCCTCTTTACATATAATTCATCTGATATACAGTATTATTAGTATTGCAATTTGTAAGTTGCGTAGTGTATATTTGGACAAGCATAGGTACGTAACACTGGGTTTGATCTTGGTGTCTGGCACAAGGAGTTTGTGGCGGTGGATTGTCCCCTCTTTCTACAGCAGTCCCCATTGACTCCCTAAAAGTCAGTGTGGAGGGTCAGAAACCCTCCTGGAGAAAATGTGGCACGGGGAGCTGCACTAAGGAGGGAAAGTAAGGGAACTTTGCTCCCTCCCCACAACATCCGTGCTAGAAGAGGACTTGCTCTATTAGTGCAAGGTAGAGGGAGAGTTGTTGTTGTTGTTCAGTTGCAAAGTCGAGTCCGACTCTTCGCGACCCCATGGACCAGCTCCCGCCAGGCCCTCCTGTCTTCCGCCGTCCTTTGAAGTTTGCTCAGTTTCATGTTCGAGAGGGAGAGTAATTGCACCCAATTCCCCTTCCTTACTGTAGCCCTTAAAAATCCACCTTTATTGCAGGCGATAAGATCCAACCCCTTGCTCTTGTTAGATAATCAGGCACATTAGTAACATTTTTCTCACTGGGGCATTGAAAGTCTTCTGATGGCTGTAAAAAACATCCCAGTGCAGTGCTCTTGATCTCACTTAATTTAGTCATGCTAAAATTGCTGCGGTGGCTCAAGTGGTTAAGATGCTGAACTGCAGGCTGTGGAAGGTCAGTAGTTCAGCAGTTCAAGACCCGGGTGCCGCAAGACGGGGTGAGCTCCTGTCTCTAGTTCCAGCTCCTGCCAACCTAGCAGTTCGAATGCAAGAAATTGCAAGTAGATAAATAGGTACCACTTCAGTGGGAAGGTAACAGCGTTCCATGCGCCTTGGTGTTTAGTCACATGACCACGGAAACGTCTTCGGACAGTGCTGGCTCTTCGGCTTTGAAACGGAGATGAGCACCGCAACCCTAGAGTTGGATTCGACTGGCTTTCGAGCAAGGGAACCTTTACCTAAAATTGAAATGAAAACAACAAAAGAGAATTGTAACTATGTTAATTGATTTAGATTTGGGGGCATTATCTACTGTACTCTGTATTCTAATATAATGTTGGTACTATAAGGTAAAAGGTGGAATTTGGTTTTATTAATGCCAGAGTTAGTTTGTTTGATTTTCTCTTGCATGAACTTCTGTGGCAAGCAATCTTAACAGTTTTGAATATTCAGAGATATTTCATGTGTTAAGCTGTATACATAGACCAGTGTTTGCTGCTGTGCATCTGACCACACAGTAACCATTCTCATTTGCTTACTACTTTTGCTCCTCTTGTGTAGACAGGTGAGAACTATATATACCACTGTACACAGTTTTGGACCTCCTGCTATCAAGTTGTTGATGTTCCACTCTTTCTTAATTTATGAATCTTATATGATATGTCGATTCTTAGACAGGTGTTTTTTTTAAGTGCAGCATGAGAATAAATTCCTATTTTCTGGCTGTTTTTGATAATACTTAACTCCTTGAAGAAAAACATAGTAGAGGCCAGTCTCCTCTAAGTCATGATACAAACTTGTTTCTTAAAATGTGCCGCAACTAAGGTGTGCCGGTGCTTATACTTAAGGCTGGAACAGTAAGTTGAACTGCTCTTTCAAAGATGAACAGGCAAGCAGCACTTAGAACTGCTCAGTATTTAGTGTCATTTTCAGAAGTTTGTGACAGAAGAGCAAAGGACATTAGGGCTCTGTGGGCTGTGTTGTCAGAGGGAGTTCATATGCTGTGTTTTTGGTCTGTGCTTGCAGAATGGAATCTTCATGTCTTTCCCACTACAGCTTATCATCCTTGCCCCACGAGTTGGAGGATTCCCCACCCAAAACAGTACTTGTCATAATGTGGACTCTGCAGTGGAAAGGGAGTTGGAAACCACCCCACCCTGGTAGTGGATGTGCCCTTCCACTGGCAGAAACTGAGTGTTGGCTCCAAGACATAACCTTTTTTCTGAAGAGCCAGTTTTGTTTTGTTTTTAGACATTGTAGAAAGGAGGGTTGGATTACATCCACTTCAGTTGGATCCCTGGGAAAGCCATAAAATCCAGCTGCTGGAGGACTGGCTCTGGATATGCTCAGTGGTGTTTTCTGTCTCCTAGGACTCTGAGTTTAGTAATGCTGATCAGATGGATCTGTATGACGATGTGCTAGCTGCCAGTTCCCAGCCTTCTGAAAGCTGTACCAGCAGTTCTGAGCCACCACCTGAAAGCCGTCAAGAACAATCTCCCAAGCCAAACAGCAAATCGCCTGCCATCCTGTACACCTACAGTGGACTGCGTAATAAGAGAGCTGCTGTTTATGTGGGCAGCTTTTCCTGGGTGAGTGTGTTCCTCGTTCAAGATAGGAAGTAAAGGGTACAGCAGATTTACTCTGTCCTGGAAGTTCTTGTTGCATACGTCTTACTTCTTACTGGTTTTGCAGCCAGAGTTATAAACAGCAATTCTTGTTGCATAAAGATGATCTAACTGCCACTTGCTTTTTATGTAGAACCACAGTTACCAATAGAGCAGTGATCCATGCCTGTATAATGGCTCAGGTAACTCGGTTAATGTTCACCAAAATAGACGTATGGTTGTCTGAGAATGCTTTACAGCAGAAATACTTTATTTGCATTATTTATTGTAAGCCACCATGAGTCTCTGTAGAAAAAGCCAGGTCCTGTCTTGAGGAAAGAGATCTAGACTGGCACAAAAAATCAGAAATATAAACCATGATGATTCCACAGAGAGTATAAAATATAGGTGTTTTTACAAATTTGCTGATAGTTAAAAATGTGCTGGAACCAGCAGTTGGACCCTTGTATTGGGATTCAAGGAGTGGGATCCTGTGAACTGTGAGTTCAACAAGCAGATCTTTCCCTTTCCAAAGCAGCCACTATGACCCTTAGAGGCTTAGTGTGGTTTGGGAACTGTTGTGGCCAAAACGTTTCACAGTATGGGAGGCTGCAAGAGGGGTAATTGTTCAAAATCACCCCCCCTTCCACCAGTAAAGCACTCACATCAATGGGAGCTTTACTGATGGAGTGATGATTTTGCTGCCGCGCCCCCCCCCCCACACACGTACTGTAGCCCTCTGTGCTGTACAGGTTTTATCTATGAGGATTCATCAGTGATGCTTTTTCCAGGATCATAGGGATTCTGTGGGAAAGGCAAGTCAGGGAAGAGTCACATCTGAAAGGACAGGGATTCAGCCCAGGGTCTGTACACTGTACTGATGGAAGTCAGGTAGTATAATTAACTAGGAAAAAGGCCTAGAAAGAGGCTGTGGGTTGTAGGCAGGTGCCCTGGCCTTGGACACTCAGTGTCAATTTGCTGTGGTAACCTCAGCAGGGTATAATGACACTGAGTCCGCCATTTTCTCCAGAGGAACTGATCTCTGCTACCTAAAGAACAGTTGTAATTTTGAGTGATCTCCAGCCCTCACCTGGAGATTGGCAACGATGGTTCCCCAGAAGGGAATAGTTGGTTTGGAGGGTGGAGTCTATGTCTTTGTACCTGTCCGAGGTCCCACGCCTCCTGAAACCTCACCCTCTCTAGGCTCCATCCCTCACATCTCCAGGAATTTCCCACCTGGAGTTGGCAACCCTGTCTCCTTCCCACCCAATCATCAACCTACCTTTCTTTCCCCCTCACTCTTCGGCTTTCCACCCCCACACACCTGCAGCCTCTCCCCTGCTCTGAAGCCCTGACTGCTACGTCACATTGGCTGTCAGACGGGGGCCACCTCAGCAGCATATAAGGATACAGAGCCCACCATTTTCTCCAGGGGAACTGATCTCTGCTGTCTGGAAAGCAGTTGTAATTCTGAGTGATCTCCAGCCCTCACCTGGAGATTGGACACATTTTACCTCAGAACAGCAAAACTGTTTAGAATGTTAGAGGCAAAAGCCAATCAAGTTACATATGCAAATGACCTCTGTGTTCCGAGGCAGAAGCCAATGAGGCTGCATATGCAAATAACCTCTGTGTTCTGACTGGCTGTGGGGGGAGAGAATTAGCAAAATGTTTAGAATGTTGGAGGCAGGACTCAGGCAAAGCAGCCAGTGGATAAGGAGACCCTCTGAATGACAGATCAGAGAGCGAACTGATTTTGGAGCGTGTGGAATGTTCTAGAGAAGTGCCACCACCATTCGACTTTTATTTATAAGGGAGATAGATACCTGAGGAAATCAAATTGTATGGAGTGGAGGGAAATAACTGCTTTTCTCTGTTCCTTTATCTAGCATTCATTTAGAAAGATCTCTGTTTCATGTACATCAGTTTAGAAGTGGTATGTTCTTGATTAAAGATATGCTATGTTTTTTGCCTCCTCCAGCTCATGGGAGCATATGTTCTAGATGGAGGTTAGATCATACATTCTTCACTAGATTGTAATGGTGACCATAAGGGAGTTTGAGAAGGGAGAGCTTTGGTGATCCTTTACTTCCATTACTAACATGCAGGGGTGGGAAACTGTGCAAATGGCTTCTGGTTATAACACGGTACTGTTACACTTGTTCATATGCAGTGGACAACTGACCAGCAGTTGACTCGAATAATCCGTTCGGTGGGTGTTTATGATGTGGTGGAACTCAAGTTTGCTGAGAACAGAGCCAATGGCCAGTCCAAAGGGTGAGTACTGTGAGGCTTCTTCATGAAAAAGGGCCAGTTTTGAGTGATTATTGTGGAAGTATGAAGAGTATGCTTGCTGATAGGGGACAGTGTGCTTGCTGATAGGGGATGCACATGGATATGCTTTTAAGATTGCCTAAAAGGTCACTTTAGTTGTCTAGTCTTAAATCCTGTCCAGGCTGAATGCCATCTTCTACGAAGTTTGACACATGATCCCAGAAGGAGATACATGTTGTCCAAATGCACAGTAGTTTAGTGAATTTGGAGAGAATACAAAGTATGAAGGCCTGCGTCACCATTTTTTCCCTGAGATACTTTTTAGGTCATGTTCATTAACAGATGTTCCTTTACATTCTTCAGTTGATTATCATTTGGCTGTCTGTACAGGTATGCAGAAGTTGTGGTTGCCTCTGAAAACTCTGTCCACAAACTTTTGGAGCTGCTACCAGGAAAAATACTCAATGGAGATAAGGTGGAGGTGAAGTTGGCTACCCGGCAGAACCTTGCACAGTTTGAAGCGCAGGCTCGAAAACGTAAGTTAGCTGAGGGTTTGAGGAATTGGGAAAATGGGAGGGGATTAGGGAGAGAATTTCTGAGAATCCTAGTATTACCAGACAAACAATTTAAGCTGCAGTTCTGTACCTGTGAATACTTAGAGTGTCTGTTTATTTTTTTCCAATTATATTGCTGCTGTGTCTTAGTAGAGCCTGACTAGTCTTTATGATCCTCTTAGGTTCTCATATAATATGATGATCCCTCATAGTTTCTTGCTTCTCCTTTTCCAAAATGAATGGGCTTAAACTCTTCAGACTGCTATTATAGCTAACACCCTCCATACCTATTAATAGCTTCTCTGTAGGTCTTCTCGAAAATTTGTACGTGCCTGAAGAGGTAAGGTGCCCAGTACTAGATGCAGTACTCCATCTGGGGTCTCACCATGGCCCTTGTTTAATGGCATTATATGCTCCTGTTTGTTGTGTTGATGACCCATGGAGTATTATGCTGTTGGAGGCACCATCTTTCTCATATGTACAAGAAAACTTTGATTATCTGACACCATTGTAGATCCTATGGTCATTAGTAGTAGAAGTATTGCATTCATTGTCTTGACCAGGTTTAAGATGTGTTGCTAACTCATACCACCACTGTGTTCTTGTGATAATTGCAGCTAACTTTAAAATCTCTGGCTTTATGGCCTCAGTAGCTGTAGCATCAGTTTTCTTTTACTGCCTCCAGGTTTTCTACAGTAATACCTGCAAATTGGTACTAGAAGTAATGTTCTTCTTAACTGGACTAACGTAACACTCATGTTATCTGTGGTAGGGGTATCATCAGCCAGTGTTGCTGAATCCTGAGATGAAGCAGAGCTGCTGTTTGCCCTGATGAAAGCTTTTCCCTGTGAAAAACTGCTTAAAGGGCTTATCTTGTCTTCACTAGGAGGTCGCGCTGGTGAATGGCAACGTCTGACAGTAACCATGGCACGTCACCATTTTTGACAAGGCCTTCGTAAATGACTTCTACCACTTTGTGATTCCTCGCCCAAAGGGCCTGAGAAATACAAAATTGTTGTTTTTAGTGATCATCTTTTTATTCTGCCTCTCCCTACCCTCAACATGGCTTACAATAAAACAAAAACCAGTATGATAAAGAATGCACATGTAACACTATGAAGTTCCATTTATTATCTCCTATTTATTACAGGGACAAGCTAAAGTGGTTACACACCAGTAATCGCAAAGTGAAGTATTAATATAATTCAGAAACTTATTTATTTTTGAACATGAATGTAAACTATTTACATTTTAAGAGTATCCTGGATTTGCTGTCACCAGTTCTTAAGTGATAGTGGTATAACAGATTTCTGCTGCCATGTTGTTGTGTGTCATTGGGTTGTGTGATCATGTATGTTTTTAAAAATACATGTCCCAGCTATATTTGCAGTTTAGTTTTTTCCCAGAATTATGCCAGGTAAGGGGCAAGATTGCAAAATATGCTCCCTAGTTCTGTTGTCTTTACATTCTCTTCAGAAATCTGTGACTTTTAAATTTTGTTTGACGTACTCTCTTTAGAATAAGGCTCTTAATAAAGCTTTGTACAAACCTCTCATTTTAAACTTTAAGCTTACTGTATATTAAAATTCCCACCTAGTCAAATTAAGATGACGCACAACTTTTAAAAAATCCTGGATTTAAAAATGGCTTTTACTCAGATATTGTAAATACTTGTAAATACTTCCTGTAATGCCCTTCCATATGATTGCCATCTTGGTTTGTGTTGAATAAAGTTGACTCTAAGTACAGTACTTTGGTCAGCATGGTTTTATTATTTCTGTGGGGACCATAATGCCTCATTGGGAAGAAAAGAAGTGAAATGTTTTCAAGCCACAGTGATTTCATCAGTACCAAGCAGCTGGCCCATGGACCGGCAGTAGATAGTATAAAGCACCCTTGTAATGCAACCCCCTACAGTTCTCTGTTGCCAAGTACTTATGAAAGTTATAGTTACTTACCCCCATATTTTCAGTGTTGTTTTTGTAAAAAGAATGTACGTATTGGAACTGTGCATTGTCTGCTGCAATTTAACTCTTTTAACAGCATTATTTGAAGAGTATGATGCTGTAGTAGTAGTATTACTTAAACTCTACTGACCAAGTGTTAGTATTTTTGGACAATTGTTTGGATAGGTTCAACATTCTTCATTCAGTTGATCTTATGCTATGTAGGAAGGGCAACAATTTTGTTTGCTATTTGGATAAGCAACTAAAATTTAAAATTATCAAGGCACCCCCTTTTTAATGGTCTCCTTACAATCCCCTGAGATGAGAGGAAGAGTATATGTGGGGTACTTTTGTTTTCAAGAGATTGCTTTGTAGTAGTAGATTACCTTTAGCAGGCTGTAAAAATAATTAGTTACTATAGAAAGTAATGCAGTGACTACTGCAAGCAGTATATACATATCTATATCTCTATAATGCAAACTTGTTTTTAAATATCGAAGTGTATCTTCATATAATGCAAGGTTATAAATACTATCATTTTAGACTTTTATACTTCACTTTCTGTCTGCTAAGGATGCTCTTGGAAGAACAATAAACTTGGTTGTGTACTTTATTTAAGCAGTACATTTCTTTAGATAATGGTTGTAATGGATAGTTCAGCATCCCTCCAGAATGATGTTATTTGTAACAATTTAGGATCACAGTGTTTAGATTTCCATGTGCTAGAAGCCTTATAATAGAAAAAGAATAGGAATCAGTGGTATTCCATTAATGTCATAAGAGAAAGCCATTCTGCATAATTGAGAACCAGTGTGGTATAGTGGTTAGAGTGCTGGACTGGAATGGTAGGAGACACAGGTTCAAATCTCCATTGCTATGGAGGGGCTTCCATGGTTGACCTTGGGCCAGTTATATACTGTCAGCCTGGCCTTCCTAAAGGTTATCATTAGGATAAAATGGCAGAAAGGAGAATACTGTAAGCTGTGTTGGGAATCCATTGGTGAGAATGGCAGGGTATAAAGTAAATAAAAGAGTGCTTTTACAGCAGAGAATTGTTTCTATTCAATAGCTTATGATAAAGCTTGAGACACTTTTCATTATTGTTCAAAAACTCGTTTACAAGCTTACCGTCTTTTTAGACACAACCTATAATATTAATTTATAGGTGAACTTTATTTTAAATTGGTCTAGACAAAGGCCCCAGTTCATTTCACATTAGTTGTGGGACAAATTATTTGAACTTGTTCCATAGGTTCAGTTTCATTAGCTTTAACTAACTTTTGCTGGATTGAACTCAAAGCTCTTATGAGCTTTAGATTCATGTATGTCTTTTGGGCTTTCAACCTAGACCTCTTCCATTCAGTCACTCCCTAAAAGGCAGTGCTGGAAGTTATTGTATATAACTGTACATGGGAAGATGTTTCTGCCGGCGTGCTGTTTAGTATTATAGTAGAACTAGAAGCATTTTTCCTTGTTTTTCCACCACAGTGTGACCACTCTTGAGGTCTTTAAACCCTTTGTTAGGGGTATATGTTGGCTTCACTTATTGAAAATCATCTGTTTTAGTTGCTATTGTATCTAGGAGTGAGTTGTTAAGTGTTCCCCTAATATTTATAATTAATCTTTAGACGACCTGTTAATCAGGCCACCTTTCTGGTTTGTCTTTTGGGTTCCTTTTGCGATTTCTTTATTCTTTAAACTAAATTCAACACACTTGTCTGTGATAGGATTTGGACTTTCTGGTTTTATCTTTTTGGGGTGTGTCCTTGACTTACCCTATGACTCATTTTTTTTTTTAAGTATTTTGTCTTTAAAAGTTAATGTTCTGCAATTGGTATTGTGAGTACCAATTTAACTGTGTAAGTTCTTTCTGGTTAAGCTTTTTTACATAGAAAGGAATATTACATTCTTATTTATGTTTACTGTGTCGTCACATAGTTGTTCACATTATACTGTAGATAAACCTTGCCTCAGCTAAGAATGGGCCAAGTGACCTTAGGGGCTGAGAGGTTTTACCTCCTCTGTCCACAGAATGACGATCATGTTGGCCTCTCTCACAGAAGTACTGTCAGGACAGCTGAGAATGTTTGCATGTGTGTGTGTGCCTTGGATAGTCAGTTTAAAATCACTGCCAATTATACTCTGTAAACTAATCTTAACATTTAAATCCTCAAGGATACCAAGTATGTAAATGATGGGAAATGGCTCCCCTCATGCCGCTTCTATGCTGATGCTGAAAATTATTTCATGTAACATACTGTGATCTTGGATGATATTGAGCAATCCGTTCACATTGTAGCTACTTCCACCAGGTAGCCTGCAGCACTAATTTCCAGTGATGTCTGGAAGGTAACTAGATCTTTCTTGATGTTTACCCAAGTCAGGTCCAAGACCGTGTGCGAGCATCCTTTTCGCACAGTGTGAGAGATGGGAGTTCCCTTCTTTGGGCAAACGTTGAGGTTGTGTGTGAGTTTGGGAAGTGGGGGATGTTGTGTCAGGAAACTGGCTGGCTCTCCCGTGCCTCCCCAACCTCTTCAGTGTTCCGTGCTTTTCCTCTTCTGTGATGTCTGACAGGCGTGCCTCCGAGGGCTCACTCCAGGGATTCCTCAGACTCAGTAGATGGCCGAGCCACTCCAACAGAGAATGCAGTGCCACCACCACGCATTGAGAAGCCTCCTTCTGTTTTGCCTTTCTTCAACCGCCCTCCTTCTGCTCTCCCTCTCATGGGGATACCACCTCCACCAATACCGCCACCTCCACCACTTTCCTCAAGTTTTGGGGTCCCACCTCCCCCACCAGGCATCCACTACCAACACCTAATGCCCCCTCCTCCTCGACTCCCCCCCCACCTAACTGTGCCACCTCCGGGGGCAGTGCCACCTGCTCTGCACCTCAACCCAGCCTTCTTCCCCCCACCCAATGCGGCAATGGGCCCTCCACCAGATGCCTACAGTAAGGCCTCAGCTCCATATAACCACAGCAGGTGAGCATAAGTCTATACTTGGGGGTTTGAGAAGAACTACTTGAAAGGGGGCGATGTGAATCCTATTCATATCTCTTGGTTAGTGAGGCTTCGGTCCTAATTCACAAAAGGGGCCTTGTCTACTTGATTGTGTACCAAAACTTGTGTTTCACTGGCGGCTGGGCATTGAAAGAATGACCAGTGTGCTACAGATGCCTGCATGCCACTCATTGGTGGCCTTTCTCATTAAAATATAGTAGGGAAGCACTGTCAGCTTGAGTCATAGCCCTTAGTAAACTGTTTGACACCTACTTTGGGCAGGAGGAGAACTTGGCTAGCTGTGTAGTGGTTATTTTTTTTCTAAATCCTCAAATTGCTACGTATGTAAACAGGAAACTTTGTTATAGTGCTGCCTGTATGTATTAGCTTTCTGCATCGGAGTAATGAACATGTGTATGTATGTCCTGCAGCCGAGAATTAGGCCCATTGCCACCCCCTGTCAGTGAAGCTGAATTTGAAGAAATCATGAACCGGAACCGAGCAATTTCCAGCAGTGCCATTTCCAAAGCTGTGTCTGGTGCCAGTGCAGGTAAACCGCAGCGGGTTGCTGCCACCTTCTTCTGTTCTTAACCATTGTCTTTAGCCTGATCACTCTGCTTTTGCTCTCTTCTGTCACAGGGGATTTTAGTGATGCCATTGAGACTCTGCTGACAGCCATCGTTGTGATCAAACAGTCCCGTGTTGCAAATGATGAGCGCTGCAGAGTCCTTGTCTCTTCACTTAAGGATTGTCTCCATGGCATTGAAGCCAAGTCCTACAGCATGGGGAGCAGCAGCAGCAGCAGCAGTTCCTCCAGGTAAAGCTTCACTAGGTAGGATTGTTGCAGTAATCAATAGGATTTATTTTCCAGCATCAAGGAATAGTCTGGTTCCCTTCCTAGGTTATGTACAGCCAGGTAGAAATATGTGCTTGTTCAAAGGAAGACTCATGTGTATGTTTTAGTGGTATTTCTTCAGAAACCCAGATGTCTGATTTATCTTCCAGAAAAAGGCACCGGTCTCGGGATAGGTCACCCAGTCGATCCCGTGAAAGCAGCAGGAGGCACCGAGATGCAATCCATAATGAAGATCGTCATGAGGACTATTTTCAGGAAAGAAGCCGGGAGCATGAGAGACACAGAGACAGGGACAGAGAAAGAGACCGGCATCACTGAGATATGAGAAATCTTTCCAGGGTGTGTGTTGGGTCACTGGGAGGCCAGTTTTCCTCTCTGCTCCTGTCAGACTCCACTATGTTTTGCAGAAACAGTAAAATAAAATAAAAACATGCAGGTCTGCTCAGTTTGCACAGTTGCAGTCACAGGATTTAACAACACTTAACTGGACCATCTTCCCAAATAAAACATGAGTCCAGTAGCACTTTAGAGACTAATTTATTGTGGCATAAGCTTTTGTGAGCTGTGACTCATGTAAGCTTCTGTGCAAATAAATTTTGTTAATCTCTAGGTCTCTAAAGGAGCACAGCCAGGATAAGGCTATTAGTATGTATTTATGCATCTTTTGATTTCTTTTTTCCCCATACAAGGCCTTATGTGTAGCATTTGGCAATGCTGCCACAATTAGGTGAACTTAGTATGTTTAACCTAACTCAGCCTCTCCTTTTTTAATGTTATCATCTAATGCTGTTTATTTTTAAATCATACCTTATTTTTTTTTAAAAATAAATATTTTATTTAATCATATAATATTACAATATTTCACTAGAACAAGCATTCAAGTATACAGAATTGAAATATTGAACAGTATAATAAGGTTACAGACCATCAGTAGAGTTGAGTGTGAACAACTAAACACATTAAAATTTGAAATACAAATGCAGGGCTGAGAAGTTTGTTGAACAACACAGATTTACACTGGCAGTGGAACAGTGTGTTGGCTTTTACTTAAAACATAGCAATCATTTGAGAGATCAGACCAACACCTGAGCATTAGACGTTGCCATTTCTTTAGGAGACTGGATTGGCCTGAGGTATCACTAAATCTATCCAGATTATATGTAATTTTATCCAGGATGGAGAAATCCCATAACTTCAAGTGCCATTCTTGCAGCGATGGAATTGATGCAGACTTCCAATGAGAAGCAATAAGACATATAGCTGTGATTAACATGATCATAATTAGTTCTTGTTTTGCTTTGGAGATTTTGCAATTTCCCCACAGATTAGGAAGAATTAATTCCGGGGATGGGGGAATGAAATGACCAGTGACTATATGGATTTTGTTTTGAATTTGAGTCCAAAATGTACCTATCAGTTTACAGGACCACCAACCATGGTAAAAAGTCCCCTGTTCCCCACATTGTCTCCAGCAGGTTGGTGGCATCGTGGGGTTTGACTGGGCTAGTTGTGCAGGGGTTGGGTACCTAACGCAGCCTCTTAAGAGGGGCTTATGTTGTGCTCAGTTCACCGCCTACTGTCGTCACCTATGGTGCTCCTCCAGCTTGCCCATACACTATTCCTGTGTACCTGTCTGGAGCTAGAAGCTGCAGTGTGCATATAGCCTTATGTTTTCAAAACCAGACACAGTTATTTGTGTTCATTTAACCTTGCCCTGTTACTGCTTTTGGACACCTGGGTCTGTTTGTTTGCTGACATCACCAGATCAAACTCTTGTTAGCACGGCACAGCTTTGTAAAAAAAAACTTTGTGCAGAAACTGGTTTAATCCTTCCTTGGTGAAATGCATGCCTCTTAAGTCAGCAGCTTTGTCAATATGAAATTTGGGTGAAATCATCTGCAAAGTGTGTGTTTGACACAGTGAAGTTTAGCTACAGTGCCTAGCTGTGACTTTCCAAATCCAAACTCTGTCTTGGGTGGCCTTTCCATTGTCTTAGGTTCCAATTATGCTATTTTCTAGTTCAGCATATAAACCACACACAACTCTTTTGATTCCCTGTAAGTAGCATTCTGGAGTAAGCTTGCAAAATTAATAAAGCTCATATGTCCTTTCAAGACAGCCTCCAGTCTGCTGATTGACTATCTTATATGACTGGAAAAGCAGTGTTGTGGGTTTTTTTCATTGTGAATTGACGGTCTCAAGTAGAATAGAAACTTCAGAAATGAAGAAAATTTAGTTGTGCTGCTTTTCCTGCTTAAGATCTGCAGTTGAGAGAATTTGACTTGAGAACTACTGTGATTTGATGGACAGGGTGTTGAGTCCCAGTGTGGCTCAGCCATGAGCTTCTTAACCTCGGGCAAGCATCTAAAGTCAGTTCCATTTTCTGCAGGGAAATAAGTTACTTCCTCACAGGCTGGTTGTCAAGAACGAATGTGCAAAATTCTTAATTGAAGTGCTTTAGCAACTGTGAATAATGCCCCTCATTTTGTTCTGTCTCTTTCAGGAGCATGGGAGGAATTCAGTGTTTTATGGACTCATATTTCCTGTCCTTAATCAAGACTAAAGGATGGATGCTTCTCCACGCTCTCCTTCCCACTTCCCATTGACCCTTCTGGACCCCTTGGAAAGAGACTTTACCTGCAGAACTCCATCTGGCGCACAGTGGCACAGGGATCTGAGCTCTGCCAGTGTGAGTCGTGTGCTGCTGCTTCATGGAGAAACACTGAATGACTTGGAGTTTGGAAGGGGTTGTCTGAGCCACTGTGACTAGGGGCCACTTCAGTCCATGGATTCTTGGACCCAAAGAGAATGGTGCTTTCCACAGAGGTTTACCCACCTCTTTCCTTTCCATGGCTTTCTAGGAGCACCTGGGGAGGAACCCATCCAGCTTGTCTCCTGTAGGAAGAACTGTCGCTTCAGTACAGCACAGGATGTCTGACTGTAGTCTCACTGAAGCTTGTGTCCACAGTCCACAATGCATTGCCTTCTCAAGCATCCAGTCTCCTAAAGTCTCATCCTTTCCCCAAAACAGCTTCAGTTTTGCTTCTCTAGCACCATCGTACACAGCTTAGAAAACAGTATATTTTTTTTAATGGGAGGGCAGGCTGGCTATTGCTTCCAATTACCCTTCTTTTGTATCTCTTCTCTCTGTGTTACTCCCTGTCCTGAAAGCCGCCATCTCCGTTCTGCCTGTCTTTTTCTGGACAGGCCTGTGTTGGTCATCCTGCTCCAATAGGGAGTCTCCCTTAAGAAACTGTTCTGGCTCTGGGTACTCTTTCCACAGGTGATACATATTTGCTTACAGCTTCCTTGCTTTGATTCATGCAAATACCTGCTTCAGTTGTAGCTTCTTGCATAAACCTTTGCTTCCGGGGCAGCCCTCCTAGAGTGCCACCTTCCTTCTTGTAGAGGGAGTGTTGTAGGCAGAAGACTGACTGATGTAGTGCATGGAGTTGGGAGCAAGTCAGACTGAGGCTAGCTCAGAGGGATGGGATGCAGCACACCCTGAGCGCATTGTTAAGTTCCATGTGATGTATGTGTTGATTTAAGGTCCAGGAGTTCCCTTGCTCTGAGCCCAATTTAAACAGAGCTCACTTGAGAATGATTCGCTTATGAGTTTGCTTCAGATGGCACCAGCTTTGCTGATCTGAGACATACTGTTCTAGGGGAAATGCTTGGAGGCCGTGGAAAGCTGCTGCTTGTTCACACCATGTGTAACTGCTGTGTAAACAAAAGTAAGGCTTCTGGAGGTTCTCAGTCTTTAAGCTGGCAGCCCCTTCAGGCCAGTAGCGTCAAAATCTGCTTAGGAACGTTATGGGACAGGTGTGGCTGTAGAACTCTAGGTTAATCTGTTATCTTTGAGATGTAACCCTTTGGAGTACAGGTTTTGGTGCTCCGACCCAGTTTGAGTGCTCCAGTTTCTTAAAAACAAGATAACACTCTTCATCTTGGAATATATAGTCTCCAGCACCTGGATCTCTGTAATCAGGCCAAGTGTCTGTTGCATTCATGAACACTTGATGTGACTGACCAGCTGCATGGTGAAGCTCCCCCTTGCTGGAGGATCCTGTCTGGTCCCACCAAGACAGTTGTGAGGCCTAAAGAGGATGAACGATGTCTGGGAAAGGATGTCGCCGTATGACGCTGCACCTCCCTTTTGTACTGTTGGTCAGAGAGGTCTCAGCTCTAAATGTTGGTGTTTTTTTTTTTAAATGAAAACAAAGTTATGTAAACTAAAATGGGGTAATGGCTTAAACTGTAAAGTATCAAATATAAAACATTTGATTGGAAGAGTTGTTTTTTACATAATAGGACAATTTTAGTTTGTTTTGAAATAATGGAAGTAAAATGGAGAAAAGAAAGAAACCAATGACAGAAAAATAGCATTGGCTCCCCTCTACTCACCCACCCTGTTCTTCGTGATTTGATTTGTTTGTCTTTTTCTGATAGGTTGGAAATTGTGTAATAAACTTGATGATATTGTCAATCTTTTATACTGCATTGTATGGTTTCTTTTTTCCTTTTGTAACATTTTAAACAAGTGGGGAAGGGGTGTTGCTGTTTTATGAAATCTCTCCACTAAATAAGATGGGGGGGAGAGGGGTATGTAGACCAGAAAGGCAAAGAATGGATAGATAAGGAAGATGTTTCTACAACACAGATTCTAAGTTTTGGCTGGCTGATAGCCCTTGTACAACCATGGCTTTTATGTAATGCTAGTTCACAACCTCTTTGTGTACACGAATTAAAATGCCTTTTAAAAAGCTTTAAACATCTATTTCATCATTGTATTTTACAAGCGACATTTCAGACTGTATATCTGAAATGATCTGACATAGAAGTAGCATGACCACGAGCAGTGGCTTTGGGTTTTTTTAAAAGCAGAGTTAACTCTGTTGTGGGTTTAAGGAGTTGTTGATTTGTGCTTGGAGGAGGATTTGGGAATGAGGTTTGTCTTTGCTGTGACTTCATCAGCCTAGACTTTTATATCATGTAGACCCAGTTCTTTGGAAGAAACTGATAAATTGCTTAGTTTGGATGGCTGAATTCTTAAAGGACATGAAAGTTGTTATTACCTAGTAGTCTCTGAAAGTGTAATATGCTTCATTGCAAAGTTACCCAGTGTATGGTGCAACATACTTTTCTTCCTTTCTCACAATACAAGAACTCCTGGGCACTCAATGAAATTGCTGAGCAGTCAGGTTAGAACAGATAAAAGGAAGTACTTCTTCACCCAAAGAATGATTAACACATGGAATTCACTGCCACAGGAGGTGGTGGCAGCTACAAGCATGGACAGCTTAAAGAGGGGAATTAGAGAAATATATAGAGCAGATGTCCATCAGTGGCTATTAACCACAAGGTATAGGTAGGAACTCTCAGGCTGGGGCAAGTGATGCTCTGTATTCTTGGTGCTTGGGGGGGGGCAACAGTGGGAGGGCTTCTAGTGTACTGGCCCCACTGCTGGACCTTCTGATGGCACCTAGTATTTTTGGCCACTGTGTGACAGAGTGTTGGACTAGTTGGGCCATTGGCCTGATCCAACATTGGCTTCTCTTATGTTCTTATGTAGGTGTCACTATATCCCCACCCGAATAAATTTCTAGGATTGATTTTGGAAAAATCAGGTTCTACAATGGCAACCATTGGAGGGGCTATAGCTCAGTGGTTAGACATGTTTTGCTACGTACCTGGCTTTAACCAGTGAATCTTAGGGTCTAGGAAAGATGCCAGTTTCAGTTAATACAGACCATACTGAACTAGGGTCTCTAAGGAGCTTATAATGTGGTCGACACAGAAACCTCCATGGAGTGGAAATGGCAGGTGTCGTAAAATGAGATACAACTACTTAAAACATCTTGAAGCAACACCGAGTACCTTGAGTGCAGCCTAGAGTGTCAAGGCAAGAACACTAATGGAAACCAAAGGAGGAACAAGCCAGAGTCGGGTGCAGTCGGAGTTCTGGCTGAGGCCAGGTATTTATTTTGTAAAGTTTGGGGGTTTTGCATCCTTATTTGTGAAAGCAGTTTTGTCAGAGCCAATAATGATAAATCTCTTTGTTCTTGTGGTAAATGCCAACTCTTCCAGTAAGAAGCTGCAACACATGAAAGTGGCGTGCTAGACTGGCAGTGCAATCCTGGGCAGAACTGATTTCAGTGGGTTTAGGCTTACTATTGCACTGTAGTTGTGGATAATATTCCCCAAATTAAGTTAGGAATTGGCATTTAGTGAGTTACCTACTTCACCTTTTGAGATTAATCCACCTCAATAGTCATCCTTTTGCTTCTGCTTTATCCCACCGAGCTGGTTAATGTCTTTAAACTGATGGTCCCAAGAGGGTGGCAGTAAAGGCCTTTGAGATGAATTGGCTTAATTGTTTTGTTACGTTTATTTGCCTCTGTCTCCTTCGTTTTTCATATCTGTACTTAGTATTCATGATCTTTTAAATGTGGTCACTTACCCTTTGCTGTATCATGCACTATTCTCACCTCCACCCTTCTCACAAATATTTGTATGTGATGGGAGATCCTAAACCATCATGAAAATGGAAAAATCTAATGACATGTTAAAGACCGAAAGATGAATTGTGGCCCTGGCATCAGTTCTCATGGACTAGAACAGGTGTCATCGGATGAGGTATTTATTTATTTATTTATTAAACTAATTAATTAAATTAATTGAATTTGTATCCCACCCTTCCAACATGGAAGTATAAATCCAGCTATAGTGATTACTCCACATTTATTTAGTAGACCGTGATTTGGGGGGGGGCAGTAAAAAAAATCAGGAAATCCACATTCAGAGGACAGTAAGCATACTTATCTGTCTGTGGGGTGGGAGAAGTGTTATTCTCCAATGTACAAACCAATATTTTCCTGCGTACTTAGGTAACTGTTCTGTTGAGATTTCTGCCTGGGGGAGGGGGGGCACTGTTCCCAAAGCTTCAATGTTTCTCAGCCTCTGTTTTGAAGAGCACAGCAGTGGACAGGAGGGAAGATTGTTCTGTGAGTGCTGCTGGAGTCTAGGATCTGATCTTTAGTTATTAATAGTTCAAGGTGCCTAGACAAGAGCCTTGATGGATAGTGGGTGGTAGAATTATTCTGTCCCAGTGTGTGGGGAAGATGCCTATTGAAACGCACATCCAAACCACACTTATTAAGACCTCCTTTTGGGGAAAATCTCTGGATATCACAGGTTGGGTCCAGATTGAATTTTCTATCAGAACAGAACTTTCCCTGCTTCCACCTCTTCTTGCAGCCCTCTGATGTCCATGAAATGCTGCTCCTGGGGGATAGGGGACCCTGACAATTGTCAGGTGGTGTCCGCTGTGGGATCGGGGAATGGGTGGAAATTGCCAGTTTAGTCTGGATCTGGTCCATCGTTGTATGAATGATGTTTATTTGGCCTCCTTAAAGGTCCTGTTGTGAAGGGGTTAATGGATTCCCCAGTGTTGAGTGAAACATGTCGTTTGAGAATGTAGCCTAGGCAAACCTGGCTCCTGTGGGTGGAGCTTAGTGCTGAGGGCGTGGATCTACTGGGTTGCTAGGCACCCATTATGACCTTGAGGGTCGGGATAGTTCTGAAGTGGGACCAGCTGGCAGGTCCGAAGAGCGGCGGCTGTTCAGACTCCCTGTTTCTACCATGGCTTCACTGGAATTTGGCCTTGTCAATGCTGCCAACAGATACCTGACTGCAGAACCTTTTCGTTTCCAGGTGACAGCCACAGGCTTGCAGCTGAAGCCCCGCCAGGTGTGGATTCTTCAGTTTATGGCCCCACAGGGAGCTGGGGCCGCTGGCCCAGGAGAAGGAGCTGGCCAGAAACTCCACCTGCTCAGTGCCCTGAAGCGCTACTTGGCAGCCGACGCTAATGGCAAAGTCACGTGTGATCAGGACCACCCAGGGCCTCAGACCATCTTCCTCCTGCAACAGTATCCAGATGGCAAGGTGCGGTCATGCACAACTGTCATATCCCCAGCTGTATCGCAGTAGTTGCCGCGTCCAGAAGGAGGGTGGATTTGGGTGGTGGTAAAATGTCCCTTAGGTAGAACGTGATACTTTCCACTTGCAGACATTAAACCTCTGAATGCCAGTGCTGGGAGGCAACCCCAGGGAGGCCCTCTGCGCACTGTTTGGACACCCAGGGCAACTGGTTGGCATCTGCCTGGAGCAGGAGGCTGGCCGAGATGGACCCTCACTGGTCTGATCCAACAGAGCACCCCTTATGTCCCTCCCACGGCTACTTTCTTGTCTAATGGTGTACATGTTTTGTCTTCCTCTATTGGTTTCTGTTCAAGAGTCAACTGAGAGTGCTGAGTTTGAGAATTATTGTTGAGGGGCCAGAATGTCTTTGGCAAGCCCCTTATACTAGTGACTGGACTCCAGGAGTTGTGGCCAGGAGGCAATTTCCCATGCTCCCAGCTTGATGCTGTAATGTGCAACTTAGAGTGTGTAAAGCATACCAGGATTAAGTAGGTTCTTTTGGTCTTACAACTTTCTTGTGTTCTACTCGAGAAGCCACTGCGATGGTCTGCAAAGCCTGACTTGGCCCCTGCTGGCCAAGCAGACTGGTAGTCGACTACTGTGGTTTAGTGGGACATGGACGAGCTCAAACGATTCACCGTAGGCCCTGCTTGCCAGGATGTACCGTAGGTCAGTGTTTTTCATCTGGGGGTACACATACCACTGGTGGGATGCAGAAGCAGTCTAGGTGGGACATAGGGTTTTCATAACAATTATTAAGAATTCACTCTCCTTCAGTCCTCATGTCTACCTACTAATGTGATGTACTGTCTCCTGCCGGCCCTACTTGCCACAGATTATCCATCTATGACCTTTTGGCATGGTAATGATACTGACAGAATACCCGTAAACATGTACCTTTCTTTCATAGGAGAAATAGTCTTTTCCCCCAGTCGTGGTGGGACCCATGTTTTTTTGATAGAGTGATGGCATGAAAGGTTGAGAACCACTCCCCTAGTCTAGTGACCTTGTCACTCTTTTCTTTATGGTCCTGGAACCAACGGGATAAACGTGACATGATAGGAAAGATGCAGTCCTAGCAGCTATATAGGCATGAGGAGGTAGTTGGTGATGTGGTGATTATAAAACCAGTGGGCACCAGAGCAGTTTCGCCTTCATTTTTAATGAGAACGTTCCTGTTCTTCCTGTTTTGGGTGTCTCTCCTTCCTGTCAGGTGTCTCTGCAGAATGAGCAGTCTAAGCGCTACCTGGGTGGGGCAGAGGAAAACGTCACCTGCTTTGCTCAGGCTGCCACCGAAACGGAAAAGTGGACCCTGCACCTGGCAGTGCACCCCAATGTCGCCATGTACAGCCCCAACAGGAAGCGCTATGTGCGCTGTGATGAGAAAGCTGGGGCACTGCGCTGTGACCGTGACATGCCCTGGGGCGCTGAATCAGTCATCACTGTCTACTATGATTTCAAAGGTGGGTGTAGGAATTTCCCCACCTTTCTTCCTTTGCATAGGATGTCACGGGTGAGTTCAAGATCATGCTCATGCCATCAAATCCTGTTCTAAGAAATGCATGACTGAAAACTCAGAAACATGCATGCAGCAGGTAGAGAGGACTTAACTAAGGTCATAAGCAACCCTGTTTCCTTTCCAGCTGAGAGCTGAAAGGCATCTGAGGCAAAACATGCTGCATTTCACAGAAGTCTATTTAAAACGGAAATAGTCAATACATCTCAGAAAAATTAATGTAAAGGCCTCAGTCCAACTAACACAAATCAGTGCTATATCCTGTTGATAACAAGATACCTGGTGATTTTAAGTGGATTTGGGTCAACTTCTAATAGTAGCAGCTTTACTGCTCGGCTCTGGTCTGCCAAACTTGAATGCTCATAGTTTCCATTCATTGCTGCTCTTCCCAAATGGTTTGCTGCATATTAAATATGCATTTTCCACTATTTGCTGCATGTAGTACACCCAACCATCATCAAGATTGTGCTTCAGTTCCAAAGAAGTCATATTTCCCTAGGCCTCAACCTGCTTTATTTATCTCTACAGGAAAAGGTAAGTGGATAGCAAATGCAAGAGCTTGTTTTCTGAGTGACAAGATGGGTCACGGACAATTCTTGGATTTTGTGTGTGTGACTATAAGAGGAGAAGTTTCTTAATGAAGTTTTGCTTCAGGGGAAGGAGAAAGGTAGTGAGAGCACCTTGCTGGTTTCCAGCACTTAAAAAAAAAAGTCTGGATTAGTGCAATGGAAAATTACGTTATTGCAACTTGACAAAACTTGAGTGAGTTTCACCTAATTGCTTAAATATACATGAGACATGCTTTGACTGTACAGAAAGCCCTCTTCGGTAGTTAAGCAGGTAATCTGGTTTCAGAGATGGTTGACAGACTAGTCCTCCTCCTGTTGCTCTCTCCACACACCGCAGTTAGTGACAAACCATTTTCAGGAGGAGTGTTGGTTCTTTGAGCCGTACTGGCTAAAATCCAGACTTCCAGAGAAGTGTATAGCCAAGATTATTGTGATAGATGTGTGCATGGGGGGGAGGGGCAATGGTCCAGCAACTGCCCTGTCATCACAAGTCAGTGAAGCTCCCCCCACTTTCATGTGCCCAGTTGGATCCACAGGTGATATCTGTGCTAGCAGAATGGCACTTCTGTTGGTGGGAGGGGGCCGTGTTTGCTAATTCCTCCCCATCCTGCAGGCCTTCTCTCGTTCTCCTGCACTGTTTGTGAGGGCCCCCTGTCTCCCAGGAACAGAATTTAAGGGGGCTCAGGAGAAGTGGGGAGGCAGGAAACTCCTGCTCTGCTCCTCCTGCTCTACTTAGATTCAGTTTATTGTGTGGCAAAGGGTATTTAACCACCTTTATTGCATTAACATTCACGTAAGCCTTTGAAATAAATAATTATGGACTTCTGTCTTTTCCCCCACTGCAATGTCCTTCCACTTAAAGAACCTTTTCATTACTCTAAAAAAAGAAAGCATAAAGCTTTTTTTCTGGACCCACAGCACAGATCTTTTTAACCTTTAGTTAAAAAGGAAAAAAGCCAACAGGCCTTTCCTTTGCAGGGTCTGCATTTCAGATATTTCTCATCCAAAACAGTGCCTGAAATTTGCTTATGGACTGGAAATACCCAAAATGAAGAAAGGCATGCCTGAAATTTTCAGAGTTGGGGGATTACCGTATTTTTCGGACCATAAGACGCACCTGACCTTAAGACGCACCTAGTTTTTAAAGGAGGAAAACGGGGGAAAAAATATTCTGAACCTTCGGTCCATAAGACGCACTCACTTTTCCTCCCACTTTTTTTGGAAGAAAAAGTGCGTCTTATGGTCCAAAAAATACGGTATTTCTGCTGGTTTCAATGAGCGGTACACCTGCCATCTGGACTTCAGAGGGCGACAGGCCTGGCTTCTAGGACTGGAGGTCAGGTCTACAGCCCATTAAAAGCTGTGGAAGTAGAGCTGGTCAGTGCTCCCAGACCTGAAATAATTTCCTAAAATAGATTTTCTAGATGGTACCAGTACTCACAATATTTCAGGAAAATGATAATCTTGCCCTTTCTGAAATAATGAAACAAAGTTAAAATTCAGTTTTTGAAGCACGCACCTATGTGAGCGCATCTCATTTTACTATCCTTGCTCCCGTTGCCTACAGAAATGATTGTATGAGCCCTTAGTTCCATTTCCCTCAAACTATGGGGATGACTGTCAAGAGTATGAAAGGAAACCAGAAGTGGCAGGGTGACATTCCAGAGATGCAGAGAATCTTGTGTCAGGTAGAGAGAGCCTTTCTCACTGCACCTGTTACTTTCCTCTAAGGATGGCCTTTGGCTTTACTCTGATGCTTGCCTGTGGGAATAATATCCTATCTAGAGCTCCTTGCATACAACAGTGAGCTGTGCACATAACTGCACATGAAGAGCTCAATGCATAAAAACCATGGTAGTATTAAGGCGGATGGAGGGTGGGCAACTCAATAGTGTTTCTATGAAAAAGAAGTATTTAAAAGTTTGAGCAAAAGTGCCCTAGTTGTGAGTCTGTGTGGGCATGTTTCAAGCCTTCAGTCCATGTTTTTGATATGTAAATAAGTTAAGCTTGAGTCATTTGCATCTCCTCAATAGGTCTTCAGTCGGAGACAAACAATGCTGAAAGAAGGAAATTTTTCTGCCCCATACCAGGTGAATTCAAATTCTGCTTACCCAGGAATCTCTGTGAATGGCACAGATTTCAATTTATTTAACAGCACTAAATAGCCTGGGTAACTGATAGTGTTCTTACTGCAAATCATTATTCTATCAAAAAGATCCATGCATAGAACAGCAACCTCGCCAATCCTGCATTAGACCAAAATAAACTCCCAAATGCTGCTTCCGGGGGCGGGGGTGGAGTACCCCCAAAAGCAGTATGGTTGGGGGTTGGAGGGCTGTCATGGAGGATGGAAATGGCAAAAATTGCCCCCCAACCCACAGATTTACTTTCTGTATTAGAACCAAGGGCAGGGTATGGAATGTCTACACACATCTGTATCCTGGAACACATTCAAGCGCAAGGCATCCACTTCAGCCTCCCTCTGTGATGCAGATCAAGGCATGTGTCTACATTCAGTGATAACAGGAATGCACATCTCTACTGCATTTGTGTTGTTGTTCCCAGCTGTATCTGAATTGGGGATGTCTAGCTCTTATGTCATGAATTTGCCCCCAGTTAGCAGAAAAATAGGCTCGACAAGAAGACTGACACAGTGTTTAGAACCCAAGTGGTGCAAAGCAAATATGAACTTCATTTCAAAAGTAGCAAATGCCATCAGGAGTCTTTTGGCACCATGAACACTTAACACAATTTTATTCCACCATAAGCTTTTATCAGCCCACTTCTTCAGGCTGTGACTGAATTGTCTCTCTGCATACATTTTACATAGGCTTGAAAGAAAACAACCAGCCAGGACACAGAATCATAAAATGCAGGGACGCCTGGCCCCATCACTTTTGATCGTCAGGAGGCAGCTGAGGACATTTTTTATATAGGACTGTATTTGACTAATTTAGTTTGCATTTAGTGGCAGTCCTAATTGAGATTGTAAACTGACACTTTTATGTGTTTGATAACTGAGGTTTTATTTGTATTGTAAGCCACCTTGAGTGCCACAAGGTAGAAAGGTGACTAATGAAGGATGTAAATAAGTACAAAGTAAAATGTGATTATGTAAAATTGCGATCTAATCAGGATGAAACACAGAGGTAATCTACTGGCTATGGTAAGCTAGTTGACATCTGTAAGGATCACAGGTTTCATTAAATAGTCATTGTTATAGTGAGATAAGACTCCTAAGTCCCCTTGGGGGAGGGGTGTAGTGTTAAACTTTGGAATAAAGTCCAGTTCAACCGTTTCACATTGGAGACTCCCTTTGAAGTTCTTTTGTTAAATTTTATTTTAAATTTTTATAGGAATACAGACTAAAGAAAGGAGGTAAGGGGAAAAGAGGAAAATAAAATTATAAGAACACAATACAGAGGGCAATTTTTACAAATATTAAGGACAATGAAGTTCTTTTGTTGAAGAGCTGTGATTTTCAGGTCAAACAAATGAACTGGATTTTTCCAGCTCTTCCACTGGCTTAAAGGAGGAGGGGGACAGTTTTGACCTCCAAAAAAGGTGTGCTGGGTGTATGGGAGTCACATAGACAAAGGTTACCTGGGGTGGGGAACAGCTGTGAGGAAAGGAATTGTGCAACAGCAAGCAGGAAAGCTGGACAGGATCCTTCCCATAAAACAAAATAGACTACTATGCCTAACCCTCTGGAATTATTTTGAAAAATAAGATCCAGTGAATCTCAAGTAACACTTTAAAACAAGAGACTGAGACCCACTACACTATCTTAGAAAGGATTTAAGAGATTGTGGATGAGAGGAATACCGTGGGAAAGGTTACAGGAAGAAAGAACAAATGTGGGTGCTGGAAAGTGTTTGGATATATGGCAGTTCAGGAACATCTCTGCGGTAAAATTGCACTGAAATGATGACTGGGCATCATGCTAATTTGCTGCCATTTATTTGGACACTGCTTCCTGGAAGTAAGTGCCTGTTGTTCTCTCACATTGTCTCTCCTGCCTTTGTCTTCAGTGAAGAAGTATGGATTGAGGACTGGGGCTGGCAAGCTGTTGGCTTCTGATGGCTCACTGGTGCCGGACGTCACCCCACAAACTCTGTATTCCCTGGAACTGAACAATGGCTTAGTGGCCCTGAGGGATGAAGAAGGGAAATACTTGACTGCACGCGAGGGTGTTATGAAAACAGCAAAGATGGACAAGCCTGGACGAGATGAACTCTTCAGCATAGAAGCCAGCCCTGCCCAGGTTTCAATGCGCTCCTCTTCTACTAACAAGTTCATCTGCTGTAGGCCAGGTGAGATTTTTAAAAATCAGTATTTTCTGTGTTGTGTTTGTGAAGACTTGGAGCATGCATCAGCTGAGCTGGTATGTAACACGGTGAGCTTGGAAGTTAAAACAGTCCCGAGCAGACCAAGCTGAGTGGTCCAGGGACTTCTGGTTGAATTTATATCTGCAGGATCTTTAACGGAATGCCCTGTTTACTAAGTTGCTAGACTACATTTTTCCCAGGTGTGCCGTCAAAAGGGGAGGGGGTTTCCTTACATTCACATACAAGTTACAGTTAGGTCAAGTAATAATGTTGTGTATATATAACATTTTTAAGGGGGGTTGTCTTCCCTTTGAGTACATATACCATATGTCTCTTTCATTTTTGTATCATAGTTGGTATGGTGATAAAGTGTGAAATAGCAGAAAACCCCTTAAAAAAACAACCACCAAGCAGAGTGGCTTCTGTGGCATTCCATGCCAGGATTGCAGGGGTCACTCAACTCAGGCCTGGCCAGCAGCACCAGTGTTACTTCCTGCATGGCTCTCAGCCAGTTTGGGTAAAGGAAGAGACAGCTGGTAAGCAAACACCAGTCACGGTTGCTGCTGAAGGGTCTAAGCAGCTTGGCCTCTGTGGCAATGGTGGCAGAGCTACTGGGGCTTGGTTCTGTTTGCTGCTGTCTGCCCGTGGCCTTCCAGGGCAGCGTCCCATCAGGGACTTTCTGTTGGAAAAATTGGCAAAATACTTAGATATTCAGAGTTTGCAATGGGTCTTTGCTTCATGGGAGAGGAGGCATTTCTTTCTTTGTAAAAACCTTCATTTCTAAGGGAAGAGTACACAGGAAAAGCTACAAAATAACAAACCTAAGGCTACATCTCTACAGCTACAGAACAGACCGACCACACGGTCTCACAACAACAACTGTAATGGAGATTCTTCTCCTTCTTGACCCCTAGAAGGAAATCACCTGAATATATTAACCAATGATTGTGAGTAAACAGACTTAGATTTCCTGGGCTTTGTTCCCATTGGCTCTGAGCCAGGTTCCCCTTCCAGGTCAGTCTAAACAATAGCACACAGGGTAAACAGATTAACCCTATAATGACTAAATTAGACCTTGCAACACACATATTTCCAACACTTTCCCTGTAAATTAAGTGGCCAGTGTGATGGGATAGAAAGCTAATTTTTATAGTAGTGTACTAAGTGCTGTTATTCTTCATACGCCAATGGAAAACTGAGGCTAAGAGAAAATCAGCTTGCCATTCACAATATATAGTTGTATCAACATTCGTTGCTGGTGGGAATAGCATTCACTGCACAGCTCTGAGGAAGGATTTGAAACCCAGGCTCAAATCTACTGTTTTTACTTAAACCTCTATGAGCAATGGGTCTGTGTTTTATGACACCAGCAGCACCCTCGAACAACTAAACCAAAGGAGACTGACATAAATTCTTCTACACCACTGTCATCTAAATTTTCTTACTACTTTGGATATTAAGATCATCTCTTGGAACGTGGCCAGCTGGCGGAATAAGGCCAAGGTTGTTGAATTTCTAAGTTACCTTAATGATTTTGATATTATACTCCGTCAGGAAACCTGGTTGCCAAATCAGATTCAGATTGACGGGTATAAATCCTTTTCCCTCCCAGGGTACAGGATTAACGCTAAGGGTCGCTTTCAAGTGGGTTTGGCTCTGTTTGTTTCTTTATATTTAAAAGTAGAAATACATTGGAAATGACTAACTACTCTTCTAGAAAGGCTAGAAGAAGAACATCCTTTGGCTGAAATAATTCTGGCAGGTGATTTTAATGCTAGAGTAGGCAACGATCATAAAATATTCTTTAAGGCTATAGAAATTAATCAGGAGGATACACTCCCACCTATTTTCACCTCTACAAGGTAAACTCGGCAGGCATCTATCTCGCCAAACTTTGTCTTCAGTTTAATAAAGTTTGGCTGAATGGGCTTACCAACTTTCCTAAATCTGGAGAATATACATTTGTCTCAACAAAGGGCTGCAGTGTAATTGGCTATTTTATAGTTTCCCCTTCATTGGAATCTCATGTTTTAGATCTCACTGTTGGCGATTATATAATCAGTGACAATCTTCCACTTATTTTAACTCTCAATGTCAGCCTTTTTACTAGAACCTAACATTATTTCCAACACCAACCTGACAAGCTCTATCTATTGCCTAGGATCTTATGGAATGATAGCTCTATGCAAAAAACAATTACTCAAAGTTGGTTCAAAGTTTTCACTAAATAGATGTCTTTCCTATTTTATAACAGATAAATTACTTTTAAACCCTGAAAGATCAAAAATACTTATCTTTTCCAAAACTTGGAAACCATTCAAATGGAGGCAAACCAATTGAACAAGTTAAAATTTTTAGATACTTAGGTCTGCACTTCCAGTATAATGCATCTTGGTCTGTGCAGCATAATTCAGCAATAAATATGGCCAACATAAATGCTTCTGTAATCCCCCGACTCGTGTGGTATTCCAATATGGATAAGTGCACTTAATTGCACAATAGAACGTGTTCAATCTAAATTTCTTCGAAAGATCATGGGAATGCCGCGCTGTGTACCTTATGCAGCTCTATGTTTAGAAACTGGGTTAAATTCTGCGGAATCTGGTGTTTGGCTAATGACAGTAAAATATTGGCTGCATCTACATTACAATGTAGACCAAGGGAGTCTTATACAACACATGCTCACAGCGTCAAACACATCTAACTGGCTACCACACATTGAGAACAAAATAACTGCCATGGGCATCCCATTGGACTCACTGCTTATGCTCCCTTTTATGGGTGCTTTTCAGATGATTAAACGCAGAGTCCTTGGCACTGAAACACAAAGGCCATACAGCTTATCCAACAAATCTTGCTCCCCTCTGAACTTTGAGATTCCCCTCACGGTAGGCCGAATGGCCCCATACCTATCTGATACACAAGCACCACAACAGCACAGAGCCTCTTCATTAGTAAGAGTCAATGCAGTACCATCAGCAGTCTTGCATGGGAGATATAATAATACAGCATATACGGCTACACTTTGCCATTGTAACTCTGGATGCATCGAGACAGTTTCACATATCTGTTTGCACCGCCAATTTTATGTAGATATACGTTTTAGATATTTAAACCCTATTTTAGCCAACATGACAGACCTTCCTGATGCCTTAAAAGTGCACCATCTTCTGAATCACTCCTGAAATATCAGTGAAGGTAGCCATGTTTTTACAATCAGCTAAAAAGCTACGTCAGGAAAAACTATCAAAATGAACAACACTTTGTAACAAATTGTTTTATGTTAGATTATGCAATACTATGTAGTTTGCAAAATACTTGGTTTTATATGTATGGTTTTATATGTATATTTTTATAGTAATCCTCTTTTAAGGTATTGTTTTATGCCAATAAAGGCTGACTGACTGACTGACCACTTAAACCTCTCTGTGGATGATGTCATAAATATCTGTATCTTCCTCCTAACAACAAGTTCATCGTTGTGGCTTCCGTGCAGTCCCACATGGGGGCTGCATGACTGCAGGCCCGCTGCATGGAAGAGCTTCCAAGCTTTTCTGAAGAAGCTTCTAGGTTGTAGAAGTGCTCCCCCTCCCCTCCGTCTGCCGAGATCTCTTTCCCACCCAAAGGGTCACGCGCCAGAGGCGGGGCAAGCACTCCCCCCTTGGTTCTCTTCTTGCCACTGTGAGGAGAAGAGGACATGCTTCCCATGGAGCTGCATTGTGAGGCCTCGAAGATGAGTTCCAGTGAGGTTTTCCACAAAGAACTTCAAAAACTCTTACCTACAAAATCGGTAGGATGGCGCTTTTCAAAACGCGTGAGGATTGTGGAGTGGAAGTGGTCCAGGATGACAATCATAGATCGTGTCTCCTCCCTGTGAGGCGGAGGACATCTTGCTGGGGTGATTCCCACTGTCCAGTCAGGGAGGCAGGGACATTTTTTTTTACTTCCTGTCTCTTGCCTGTAGGAGTCGCCCTCCTCCAGTTCTTTTCCTGCCTCAACCGGGAGAGCAGCTTAGATCAGGGTTTGCCTTTATCTGATCTTTAAAACTCTAAATTCCTTATTCAACCTCATATATCTTCTATCTTAACGACTTCTATATACTTCCGATAATTCTTTCACTCTTCTTCCCTATGTTCTAACCCTTTTTGGAGAAGAACAACCATGTTATAGACAGAGGCTGTCTTCACCAGGGGCGGCCATTTTAGGAGACAGCCGAGGGCTTTCTTCTGCCGAGGAGCTGGGGCCGGACGAGGCACAAGAGGAGCCGGAATGACCTCATTCAGGCTTGCCGAGGCTACCCCAATGTAATTGCCTTAATCGGAGGGTGACAGAAAGCGCACCAGAAGCGACACCTGTGACAACTGGCTGCTGGAGACCAGGGCAATCAGTCTGCAGGGCTGCAGGGAGATACCCTGTTCCATCTGCTGCAGGCCTTGGAAACCGGCAACGACTGGCTAATAGAGAAAAGAATCTCTATGAGACACAGACAAGGTGCCAGAATTCCAGCGTTCCGGTAACGTATGCGAACCCGGGCGGTTCTTCCTACCTCCTGACTTCTTTCTCTCTCTGGAGTCCCGGAGGCTGCTGAGCGCCTTCCTGCTCTCTGAGCCATGTGAGCAACAAAAGCTTCTAGTGAGAGCCATCGAAGCAACTGCTCAGTTTGTTAAGTTGCAGTGGCAGCTGTATGCAGTGCCAGCAGTGGGTCTCCAGGTCTACTCGTGAGTGAGACGCATGGATCAAGGCCCTTGACATTTCCCCCCCCCCCCCCCGCTCACGGGTTTTTCTGCGAAACAGA
>NW_015174352.1:130422-139958 GCF_001447785.1 Gekko japonicus
AGGCAGAGAGAGAAGACACACGTCCCACCCCAGCGCCTTCTCCTGTGTCCCATAGAGAGTGATATCTCTCTCTCTCTCTCTCTCTCTCTCTCTCTCTCTCTCTCTCTCTCTCTCTCTCCCCTGCCTGTAGGAAGGGAGGGGCCCTTCCTACAGGCAGGGGAGAGAGAGAGAGAGAGATCACTCTCTATGGGACACAGAGATGGAGGGCGTTCCTTGAATTTAAAAGGAGGATGAAATATACTATTTTAATTTAGTGTTGACTTGGTGTTACCTGCCCTAAGCCCTATTATGCAGGGAAGGGCAGGCTATAAATTGAATATATAAATAGAAATTCATGAACAGTCCATAATTCTGAGAACTACAAACACGCCTCTCTAAGGCCATGGCAGCATTAGAGCTGCAGGAGGTCCCCTCTAAAGAACGGTCAGGCCCCCTGCTAGTTCTCAGACCAGTAGTCGGTCAAGGGAATAAGAATTCTCCCTAGATCTAGCGCAACAGAGAGAGTTTCTCCTGTTCCATCAATTTCTTCCAGAAAAATTTAAACGCTGAATGGGCAAAACCTATTGCCAGCAAGCAATCACGTGTTTTACTAGTAATTGTGCCACTAATGGATGCTCCAGTAACAGCGTTGCAGTCATCTGAGCTTTTGTTCGAGGATGGCGAGGGCACTTTCCAGCATAGTCTCACCCTGAAGGAAGCTTATGAAAGCCCCACTGTGACCGTTAAGGCTCCTGCTCCGGTCCCAATAGTCTCAAGAGTGGCTGTTGTCTCTAGGAATCTGTTCCAACTTATTTCAGCCAGCAGCCATTGCATGATAGAGGGAGCCATTAGGGTTCTATGGTGAACACAACCTTTGGTCCCTTACCATCTTTCCAGATGGCAACTGAGACAGCTGCCAGAAGAAGATTATGGCTCAGAGCTTGGTAACTGATGCCTAACCTGAATGGCCCAAGCTAGCCCGATCTCGTCGGGTCTCAGAAGCTGAGCAGGGTCAGGACTGGTTATTTCTTGAATGGGAGACCATCAAGGAAGTCCAGGGTTACTATGCAAAGGCAGGCAATAGCAAACCACCTGTGCTTATCTCACTACATGTTAAGTCCATAGGTATGACTTGTTAAAACGTCAGACCATTTGGGGACGCTCTTGACAAGACTTATATTGAAACCTGACACACTAGAGCACTCTGACAAGAGGAGTTTCAGGAGTTACTTCTTTAGTTTCCACTGTGTCCTTCTGAGATTTCACAAGGATCACGGAAGGATGAATCGGGGTTCTTCCAGACAGCCCTTCAGAAAAGGTTCATTCAACAAATAATTATTAGCAGAAACGATAAACCAACCCGTGGCCATAAGCCATTCAAAGCATAACTTCAAACACTTCTGGTGGTGGTGGGGACATATTTTCTATACTCCGAGACATGTAGTCCGACTCTCAGGCAGACAATTGGTCCTTACAAATAGATACCAGAGGATACTCCATGGAGTTCCTCAAATCCCACTGGAACACCACATGCCTCCCCCCCACACACACACACAAGGGTCATAAAAAGCTGGTAGAACTCATGCTACTATACACAATTTCCTAACATTCTGGCCATAGAACCTGTCCCTCCCTTAAAAAGGGGATGAGATTTCCCCCTTCATGGTGACAAGAAGGAACAGAAATTGAAGGGTGGTTTAGTCTTAAAATACCCCAAGAGTACATTAAGATATTCCACATTAAGGTATTTCAGAATGGAGTCTCCAGATCCATCATTGAGTCATAAGAACATAAGAGACGCCAATGTTGGATCAGGCCAAAGGCCCATCCAGTCCAACACTCTGTGTCACACAGTGGCCAGAAATACCAGGTGCCATCAGGAGGTCCGAGCCCCTAGCTATACCTTGTGGCTAATAGCCACTGATGGACCTCTGCTCCATATGCTTATCTAATTCCCTTTTGAAGCTGTCCATGCTTGTAGCCGCCACCACTTCCTGTGGCAGTGAATTCCATGTGTTAATCACTCTTTGGGTGAAGAAGTACTTCCTTTTATCCGTTCTAACCCGACCGCTCTGCAGTTTCATGGAGTGCCCACGAGTTCTTGTATTGTGAGAAAGGGAGAAAAGTACCTCTTTCTCTACCTGCTCTTTCCCATGCATAATCTTATAAACCTCGATCATGTCACCCCTCAGTCGTCGTTTCTCCAAGCTAAAGAGCCCTAAGCGCTTTAACCTTTCCTCATAGGGAAAGTGTTCCAACTCTTTTAGCATTCAAGTTGCTCTTTTCTTCACTTTTTCCAAAGCTATAATATCCTTTTTAAGGTGTGGTGACCAGAACTGAACACAGTCCTTTCAGCCAAAGGAGTATCTGACTTCAGTAGATCTTGTTGATCAGATCAAACCCTGTGGCCAAGGCGCACCAAGACACAGAAGGAACTATATACTGTCTGCAGAACTACAGGTTCCTGGTCAATCTTCAGTTAAGTTCTCTAGCACCTACTAAGAAAGTACAACACCTAGATGTGACGATGGTCACAACTTGCTTATACACTAGACCACTACAGCAGCTTCCAAGACATTTCCAACTACAAGTTATGACCAAGGGGGGACCCTTTCCATCAGGGCTCCCTTACAGTAAAGACCAGTCTCACTGGGAGGGCAAGAATGCTCAGTCCCCCTTCAGGTAAGGAAACACTGCATCTCAGAGGTGAAGCAGATCTTTCTCAGTCTCCGGTCTCGTTGATTGTGGACAACGCTAGAAGGCTCACCAGTATAGGGTCAGTGGTCTGGGAGCAAGGCAAGCCCCCTGGAGCTTCAGACAATTTATCTGGCCCTCCTTTACCATCAGTCTACAGATACTTGGTCAACATGTACTAATCTGACCAACAACATACAATGAGGGTCTAGATCTTCATCTACCACAAGGAAACTATCAAGATCATAACGAGGGTGGAGAAAAACCTGACATCACCAAACAAGCTTCAAGTGACTTGGTGCTCCACCATGTTTCTTCTTCTTCCTCCATTGGCCGAAGCCATCAAGGCTTAACATCCCAGTGGCTAAGTGACCTCTATGTTTGCCTATCCCCCCCCATCCCAGTTCCTTCAAAATTGGTCAGGAAGATCAAGGACCAGAAGGCAGCACTCACAGTACTAGAACCATATTGTCCTCAGTGACCATGATTCTCTGACCCTCAGGATAGGGTGAACTGACCACTGCTAACGTTCCCAGTATCACTGGACATGCTTTAACAAGGTCTGGTATGGCTTCCACGTTCAGGATGGCTGTGTTTAGCTGCTTGGAGATCAAGGGTGTCTAGGCTTTTTGACAAAATGCAATGGATACCCGGCTAGATTAATTTACAGTACTTCATGGAGGACTCCCATCGGGCAGAGTAGGAGAAAAGGTATCGACCTCTTGAAGACTAATAGGTTCTATCCTTTCTATAAGAGGGGCATGATGGGCTCAAGGATTCTTCCTTTACAATGTCAAGCCGCAATTCTGACAATGGTGTTACGTCAGTTCCAAGGTCTGAGCCGATCTAGACAAATTCAAGCTTGCCACCTTCCCAGGAGTGCTGCTCTAAATGAGCCACCACAAAGGTTTCTAATGCAGAAATTCTGTACCATACTCTCGGTTTCGCCAGGCACTATATTTGATCCTATTAAAGAAATTCCACTTAAATGGGCCGAGGATGAAGATCTTATTTTTCTTGTAGCAGGCACTTCACTTAGGAGGGTTTCTGTTCTAGGCACTTGTTTAGTCAAGCCTGAACTATGAGTTTTCTACAGAGACAAAAGGGTCACAAAGACAGATACTGCCTTTGCACCGATGGCAAATTTGACCTTTCACAGGTTCCAGAAGATTTTAGTCTTCCTCATTTCACCTGAATCCTATCCATCCGAAGGACAAACTGCAGCAGGCCTTGGAAGTAAGACGTACACTTAAAATTGATTCCTTATTCATCTTTACCTCCCCACTGAATGAAGGAAGGAGGATGTCAATTTGGACATCAGCCTTAAGACCTACATTACTGAAGCTTACAAAGCTCAATATTTGAAATACCATCTGGGATCACTGCACACTCAGTTCGAAGTGCCACAACCAACACAGCCCTAACCAAACACGCCACAGTCAAAAAGATAGGCAAGGCGAACACATGGTCATCAATATCCACCTGTGTAGGGCACTCTAAGGTGAACTTCTAGGACTTAGCTGACACAGCCTTTGTAAGTGACTCACAATATATTCTAGATCCGGAGGACGATGACCCACCCAGTAAATGAGGACACTGCTCTGGGAGGTCCCAGCAAGATGTCCTCCACCTCAGAGGGAGAATTACCATTGGATACCTACCGTGAAGGGTCCTTCTCCTCTGAGGAAAGGAGGACATCTTGTCCCTCCCAAAGTCATCATCAAACTAGTTATTCAGCAGGTACACTTCTTGTCTCACAAGTACTGTTTGCCTGTTTTTTCCTTATCTAGGTTGTTGCTCTGTTCTTGTCTGTTTGTTCTCTTTCTTTGAATTGACTTTACAGTCTTACTGCTTTCGGAGTTACCAAAACTGAAGAGGGCGACTCCCACAGACAAGAGACAGGAAGTTTGTTCCTGCCTCCCTGATTGGATGGTGGGAATCACCCGGCAAGATGTCCTCCTTTCCCCAGAGGAGAAGGATCCTTCACGGTAAGTGTCCAATGGTCATTCTAGGTTTGGGAGAGGGCCACAGCCTGGCTACTTGTCCAGCAAGCTCTTGACTTACTTACCCCTAAAGCCCGAGAGGGCAGAGCGGGCAAGACTGAAAGATGCTTTATGGGAGAAAGCCCTGGGTGCCCCAGACCCCCGTGGTGAAAAGTGGCCCCAATTTGATAAGGAGGTGATGTCCCATTTGGTGACTTTGGCACCGACACCCTCGGCATTGGAGGTGCAAGCCCAACCCACTGTCATCATATTGGCTTTGGAGCTGCCTCTGAAGAAAGCTAAGAAAAAGGCCAAACGTTCCCACCACAGTCTGGCTTGATCGCCATCGTGGCAGTGCCATTCTGTCTCGCCTCAAGACTGATGGTCTCAGTCCCCAAGGGGCCAAGCCTCATCACCTTCCCAGAATCCACAACCTTCCCCATCTCAGCACCAACAAGCTGACTCCCCTTGGAGTCCAACGTCGACACCGACCTTTTTTTAGGTCGAGATCCCCTTGACACCAGAGATTGACCCGTCTTTGCATCTGAAAACACCTTCACCATTGAGACGGGCTGTTCAAACTCTGGAGTCATTGGAAGACAAAGTCTTCGAAGTGCCACCATTGGCGCCAACAATGTCACAGGAAAGGGCAGCTTGATCAGCACCTGCCGAAGCAGTGGTCATCTCAGCAGAATCTGTGGGGTCCATTCCCATTTGTGGGGGCCCTGGGCACCCTCACAGTGTCCATACCCCTGGCAACTTCCAAAGTCCACCACATCCAAAGGAGACGATTTGGCTTGATGTCAGGCTGGAGATGGGACCTCCCATCACAGGTCAGATTCCGAAGGTGGATTTCACCAGATGTTGGAAGCGGGTTCCAAGAGCATATCAGCTGCATCTCCCAATGACACTGTTGGTGAACCATTGGCTCCATTGCCCACGGAGGACCTCAAGATGTATTCTGAGCAGCTAGTCCGAATGGGAAAAGCCCTGGGGTTAGAGTTCCATGGTTCAGAGCCTCAACTGTCCGACCCTATAATGAAGGTGCTATACAATTCTGACTCAGGGCCTGTGGCTCTCCCCATGCTCTCCCCCATGGCCATTTGTGCCAAGCCAAGCTCAACCCCAGCCTCACTGAAGAAGCCGGAGAACCTATACAGAATCAGAGAAGAGGGCTGTGACTACTTGTTTTGCCACCCCCAAGCAAACTCCCTGATTTCAGAAGTCCTCCCTGCTAAGGCAGCCGTTCATCCCCTCTAGACAGTGTCTGGTTCCTGGTTAAATCAGTTCTCAAAAGCAGCCAGTTTGTAGAAAGCTAACTTTATTGAGACAGTTGATAGATACCATCCTAGACACATCTATTGTTAGGACTGAAGTTTGTTTTTGTTTTTTAAGCCCCCCCAAGGGGGGAATTTTTTATTTGCATTTCTATAAAACTACAACAGAAATTGGGGAGGGAAAATCTATAGGAAAAAGTAAAGAAAACCTAACTAAAAACCCAAGAATGGAGGTTATACAATGCTTAAAACATAGTTATTACTCTTATACATTTGCTTTCAAACATGAAGAGTGCCCGCCAATCATCGCTTCTGTTGACAAAACCTGCTTATCTGACTGAACAGAGAGTAGTTCCAAAGCTATAACGCAATAATTACAGCCCTTAAGAAAAAATTAGCACCACCACGCTTTACTCCCCCCCAGGCATCTTTTAAAACCAATGTTCCCTCAGTAAGAACATTACAACATGTTTTTCTTCTTTCGTCTTCAATGTATCTTCTTTCTTCAATTATCTTTTCATTTCTATAAGTCCAACTCTGTCCATTCATGATATGAACCAAGTTCCTTTTTTCCTGGGAGATCTTTGCTTCCTTAGATCAAAAGAGTCTTTCCTTTTGTTGCAATTACAACACGCTCATTGGGAGATAGGGCGTCCCCTCCCCCTCTTCGTTTGTACGCTCGTAGTGGAGGGACTTCACTTCTAGGCTTTAGTGTCTCGTTTCGACAACAACTCACTCATCAATCCTTGAATCGATCCAGCCAGGTCCTAAAGCGGCCCCTGGGATCACGTCAGGCAGACAAAATCGCTAAACCTCCAAATGCTTGTCCCGGTGGTCGCTTCTAATCCAGTACTGGGAATCAGGGCAGGACCTTCAGGGCAGAGAGTAGCCCCCCTGTACCGGCTGCCGGCCGGAGGTAGGGCTCTCCAAAGCCCCCTGGTTAGAAGCCCATTACCTATGGGCTTCATGGGGGAGCGTGCACCATCACGCTCCCTCCTAATCCCCGATGGCACACGTCTCTCGGAGGAACCCAGAGATGCCGCCATCGTTCAAAGCGCCAAAGACCAGAAGTCTGTTAGGACTGAAATTAAAGCGTGAAGGTTGTAGATACAGTGGATTCAAGTAAAGGCACTAAAGATCAGGACCCAATCACCCCATAGTATTTGCCCGCCATAACTAACTGTCAGTTCTCCCCCCTTTCCCCCATAGGCACGTAGCCTTTACCTAGAGAGGAAAACAGGATCACAGACATTTGAGAAGCCAGGATATTTGGCATCGCTAGAGTGACAAGCCCTGGGCACATCAAAGAAAGTGATAGAGGAACCTCCTCTCCCAGTGACAGGCGAGCTGTAAAATGCAAAATGCACAGGGAGTCTGACAGACAGGGAGGGCAAGAGACTGGACTTGTTTGGAAGAAAGACCTATTAGTTCACACAATGGGACTGAGGGTGGCTAATTTGACAGTGGTCATGTGGCACTACCAAATGTTACTATGGGAAAAGTTGACACCGTTTGTAGAAATGTTGCCTGATGATGAGCAAACCATAGCAAAATTCCTCATTTCAGAAAGCCAAAAGCTAGGAAAGCAGCAGCTCAGTGCTGCCAGACATGGAGTCAATTGTCATAGTAGGCCAACGGCCTCTGGCATTGTCATAAGGAGATGCTCCTGGCTCCGCTTGTCAGCCCTCCCACAGGATACAAGGGCAAAAATAGAAGATCTCCCATTTGAGGGTCAAGACCTCTTTAGTGACCAAATCAATGCGGGCTTGGACCAAATTAGAAAGAACAAGTTGACGGCTAAGTTTTTGGGTATAACTCACAACCCAATGACACCATGCAAGCAAAGGTATTTCCCAAGGCATGGTCAGAGCCAAGGTCCTATCGTACCTTAGTTTATTGATACCAGGCTCCTTCACTGCTCCAGCAGGGCTATAGACCTCCTTATACCCAGGGACCCCAAGCCCAAGAGGCAGGGTAGACAACGAGGAAGGTCCCCTAGGGACCAACAGTCTAGAAGTGCCCTGTCAACCTGACTGAGCTCAGTGAAGCTCTTTTCAGAAAGGTTATCAAAGTTCTTTTGCAATTGGTGCCAAGTTACAAGTTGCTCCCTTGTAAGCTGCCCTGAGCCCGCTTGCAGGGAGGGTGGGGTATAAATATAAAAAATAAATTAAATAATGACTGGTGGGTTTTGTCCATAATAAAAAGATGTTACTTTCTGGAGTTCAATTCACTGCCTTCTTTTCAGTGCTCACCAATCCCCTCCTGCAGCCCATCACCTTTCTTAAGAGGTTGCTTCCCTCTTGGCTAAGGGGGCCATTACAAAGCTCACCTTGAAAGGACTCAAAAGGTTTCTTCTCCAGGTACTTCGGTACTGACAAAAAGGGGGAAGGAAAGAGGACCATTCTGAACCTAAGATCCCTGAATAAACACTTGCATGTCTCAGAGTTTAGAATGTTATCCATTCAGGAAGTAATGTCTCTTACAGGTTCAAATGTCTGCTTTGCTACACTAGACCTGAAAGATGTCTATTTCCATGTGTCCATTCACAAAGCCTGCAGAAAATATTTAAGGTTTTGTTATGCAGGGTCTGCCTATGAATACACAGTGCTCCCATTTGGCCTAGCCACAGCACATAGGGTGTTTACAAAATGTATTGTGGTGGTCATTGCCTATTTAAAGTTAAGAGGCTATACAGTTGTCAGTAAGCTGCCATTCTGTTTTCTGTGACCTCTGTGTACATATCTTTACCCTGTTGCACCCGGCTTGTTTTTACTATCCTGCTTCTGTGCTGGAATGCATAAGATAACTACTGGTGGATGTGTGGGGGAGAAGATGCTGTAATGCTTGCCTATTACTATCTCATGAGAACTGCACCTGTGTTTTGTCTGATGTTCTGCCTGGTTCCCATGGCCTGGGCGCGCAACCGTTTCATTAGCCCGCCAGCGGGAATATTATTCATTGGATATGTATCTGTTTGAATTTCCTTTATTATGCTCGCCCTAACTGTGTATCCCCAGTTCTAACAAAGAACGTGTTTGAGTATGTCTTCAACGCTTTGAAATAAATTTTGCTTTTCTTGAAAACGTGGATTTATTCTCGATGCTTGGGGATCCAACATATTGTTAGAACTCCCTTTCTCCTATCGTTCCGAATCTGGCAAGATCATGAGCGGAGCTGAGGGAGACCTACCGAAAACGGAGGGGGATTCAGGATCGGTCCCACACACCTCCGCTCCTTTGGTGACGGCAGCCTCGCTGGAGGGTGCCGTGGGGGGAACGATTCCCCGCCGGCCTGCACATCTGTCTTGGCCGCCTCCGACCCCTTCGCACTGGGGTCCGCGGAAGACTCAACGGCAGGATGACTGGACTATGTACAACACTCAAGGCACCCGTGAGGTGTACTCCCGTCGAGGGAGCGGATTACGTGAAAGTTTGTTTGACAAGGGATTGTTCCCAGAGCCGGGGGCTACCTCGGAGAAGGGGAGTTCCAAGCAAGACCTCGAGGAGTGGATGTTCGAGCCATCGGGGCCCCGAGGCCACGTAGAGGATTCGGAGGGAGCCGGGGGCTTCCAAACGGAAGAAGACTACGACCCACCCCCGGACTA
>NW_015174352.1:144179-144307 GCF_001447785.1 Gekko japonicus
GTTTATGTCTCACGTGGTGAAAATTCATCAATTGCCTGCTAAATTAATTTCTGACAGGGGGACCCAATTTGTTTCTAAGTTTTGGAGGGAACTTCTTTCCATTTTAGGGGTGGAACAAGGGCTCAGCA
>NW_015174352.1:144377-144515 GCF_001447785.1 Gekko japonicus
ACGACAGCCCCCCCTCCCTTTCCTGGAGGGGATGGGCCAGCGTCCCGTTGGGGATGCTAATACTTGGTGTACTTCCTTGCAGAATGCATGGCCTCTGCTATGCCAAACGCTTGATGCAGCCAAGGCTGCTTACAAGGC
>NW_015174352.1:144836-154504 GCF_001447785.1 Gekko japonicus
GATCCTGGCCCGTCTCCCTGGAGACCATCAGTTACTCCTCCTCCACCTGTCGTTTTGGAAGGGGATGAACATTTTGAGATCGCTGATATCCTTGATTGTAAATTGAAACGTGGTAAACTATGGTACCTTATCGAATGGGTTGATTTCGGTCCCCAGCACCGCGAATGGGTGGAAGAAGGGGATATTCGGGCCCCTTACCTGATCCGTAGTTTCCACAAGAGGTTCCCGGACAAACCGGGAGGTCTCCCGCCCAGCCCGGGAGATCTCCCGCCCGACCCGGGAGGTGTGTTTTAGATGTATTTTAAGGGGGGCAGTATGTCAGTAAGCTGCCATTCTGTTTTCTGTGACCTCTGTGTACATATCTTTACCCTGTTGCACCCGGCTTGTTTTTACTATCCTGCTTCTGTGCTGGAATGCATAAGATAACTACTGGTGGATGTGTGGGGGAGAAGATGCTGTAATGCTTGCCTATTACTATCTCATGAGAACTGCACCTGTGTTTTGTCTGATGTTCTGCCTGGTTCCCATGGCCTGGGCGCGCAACCGTTTCATTAGCCCGCCAGCGGGAATATTATTCATTGGATATGTATCTGTTTGAATTTCCTTTATTATGCTCGCCCTACCTGTGTATCCCCAGTTCTAACAAAGAACGTGTTTGAGTATGTCTTCAACGCTTTGAAATAAATTTTGCTTTTCTTGAAAACGTGGATTTATTCTCGATGCTTGGGGATCCAACAACAGTGTATCCCTATCTAGATGATTGGCTCTTTGTAGAAGATTCCCCAGGTAAACTGTGTTTAAGGTTTGCCCTAGACACAATCCAGTCCCTGGGTTTTCTGGTAAATTGGCAGAAGTCCTGCCTGACTCCCATCCCATCTATTGCCTTTATTGGGGCATCTCTAAATGCCATAGAAGGAAAGGTGTACTTGCCCCTTCCAAGGGCCAAAACTATGATGGCCCTTGTATGGAAGTTCTTATCCAGCAGATTCCAATCGGCTAGAAACATGCAGAAACTTCTGGGCTATATGGCTTCAACTACTGCAGTGGTTCCTTGTGCACATTTACATATCAGGCCATTAGTTCACAAGGAACTTTGATTCCAGTTCTGAACTGCAGTGGAAAAAATTATCTGTCCCAAGAGCCATTTTAAGATCCCTTATCTGGTGGTCTATCTCTGACAACCTCCTCAGAGGAATCCCACTAGGGGTGCAGTCCCATGACTTGCATTTGTTTACAGACAATTCCCTCACTGGGTGGAGGGGGGGGCTCATTGTCAGGGACTAAGAGCAAAGGGGTTATGAAAGTAGTAGAAGAAAAGAGATTGGATTTATACCCCATCCTTCACTACCAGAAGGAGTCTCAGAGCGGCTTACAATCTCCTTTCCCTTCCCCTCCCCACAACAAACACCCTGTGAGGTAGGGTGGGGCTGAGAGAGCTCTTTTGAGAACTGCTCTTGAGAGAACAGCTCTGAAAGAACTTGTGACTGACCCAAGGAAAGGGAAAGGGTCCACCCTTCATATCAATCTGTTAGAGTTGAATGCCATCAAACTTGCTCTCACTTCTTTTACAGAGATAATCAGAGAACATCATGTCCTGGTAGCAAAGGACAATGTCACCACAAAGTTCTGCCTGAACAAAGAAGAAGGCATGGGATCCCTCTGCCTGTGCAGAGAAGCCACACTCATATAACAGTGGGCAATAAGACACAGGGTACAGCTGACAGCTGTTCACATAGCTGGTCTAGACAGCACCCTAGCAGATAGCCTGAGCATGGACGCAAACATAGATGAAGAGGGGTCCATATCAAACCAGTAGCTGGCCCCAATTTTCAAAGCATGGGGAGACAACAGCAGACAACAAAAAATACCACCAGAGCAGCCATGGGGAAGAGTTCACTGGGGCATGTCTTCCAGTGGCAACCCCCCTTGGTATTCTGCACAAGGTTGTTTCGAAAATAAAAGAAGACTGCTGGCCCAGAAGGGCATGCTTCCCCACACTGTGGAAACTAGCCAGAGGGTGATATATAATACTGCCCCCAAAGGAAGGTCTGCACATAGGCCCTGTTTGTCACCCAGAAATGGGACCGTTGCACCTAGCCACTTGGCTAATCCTGCAGCAGGGAACTCTTCAAAAAAGGTAGAGCAGGTCTTAACAGCCTTTCGTAAAACCCATGACGAGGTCATATGAGTACAAATGGAAAAGATTTGTGTTGTAGAGGGGCAAGCAAGGGTTCAACCTGTGAGCCTGCAATTTGAGCAGGATTTTTTTACTATCTCCTGGAATTGAAAGAAGGTGGCTTAGCTGCCTCGTCGATAAAGGTTCACTTACCCACCATCTCTGCTTAGCATGGTCCAGTTAGAGAGTGGCTAGTTTTTTCCACTCCTGAATCTAAGAAATTCCTTAAAGGTTTGCTTAACATGTTTCCACCTGTTGTACCCCCGGCTTGGGATGGAGCAGGAGGGGGAGGTGCACCAGCATGCCAGGGGGCCACCAGCTGTGCCTGCTGCACCAGCCGGCCTGGGGGGACTGCCAGCAGGACCTGAGAGACCCCGGGATGCCATGGAGGCAACGTTCAGCGGCACCCCTGAGAAACTGGCATTCTTCCTCCTACAAGTGCAAAAGTTCCTGAGGGACTGGGGTCCCACATTCGCATCAGACGAGCACTGAGTGGATTATATCACTTGGTGCCTGCGGGACCAGGCCGCAGATTGGTTCATGGGGCTCCACAGCATCTGAGGCCCAGAGCTCCGAGATGTGAACGCTTTCATGTGGGCCCTCCGATGGCAGTACGAGGGCCTGCTGGAGAGGGCATGCACCCGCCTGCGGGGCCTGTGCCACGGGGCTTGTATGGTGCGAAAGTACTCTGATGAATTCAAAATGCACGTGGCCAAGCTGCAAGGCTGGTCAGAAGAAGTCCTCATCGAGTTCTGCCAGGCCAGCCTGAACCTCACAATTCTGGATCAGGCTCTAGCGCAAGGCAACCCACTGATCCTCAACTGGTGGATTCAGGTGATGTGTGAAGCAGAGAACCGAGCCCATCCGCTTGAGGATGTACCAGCCCAGAAGCGGCCCCAAGTCACGGGAGACCGTGCGGGATCAAAGGATGATGCAAGGGCTATGCCTGAGATGTGGAGCCCCTGGGCATTTCTTGGCCAACTGCCCCCTTGAAAAGGGACAGGGGGAAGGAAAGCAGGCAGAAAGGAAGGAAGAAAAAAAGAAAGAAAGAAAGACCAAGCAACCGGGGACCCAGGCAAAGAACTCAAAGGCTCTCTAGGTAAGTGAAAGGGGGGATCTGGACGGCACCTTCTCCAGCGGAGATGAACCCTCACCGGCGGCGGGAAAAGGCTGGGACCTGCTGTGAATGGCGCAACCTGGCAGGTCCGAAAGTCCAAGGTGCAAAGCTTGGTGAGAACCTCCCCCCCCTGTTTTATTTGACTGTAGTGAACCCCGAACTAGGCACCCAGATTCAGGTGTGGGCCTTAATTGACTCGGTGTGCCCAGAACTTGATTAGCTCTACTTTAGTCACCGGGTTGGGAGCACTCGTTCATGTACTCCTGGAGCCCCTAGTGTTCACCCAAATGGGTGGGTCCCCTATGAAAGAAGCCTGCAAATACCAGGCTGTACCATTGGGGATGGGAACCCATTGGGAGCAATGCTCCTTCATTATCATCCCCTCAGCCAAATTTTCAATGGTACTGAGCAATCCCTGGCTCTGAGATCACGACCCGTATATCCAGTGGAGCGGGGGAGCCCTGTACTTCCCTGACCCCTGATGCAATGGACATGAGTGAAGGGCAGAGTGGGGGGAGGTGCCAATGTCTACCCTGGAGCGTGTGTGCTTGGCGGAAGGTGAACTTGACCTGATTCCTCCTGAGTACTGGGACTTGGCTCAGGTGTTTGAGAAGGCGGAAGCAATGAATTACTCCTTCACCGCAAAACTGACTGTGCTATAGAAATACTGCCGGGGCACAAGATGTCCAAAGGAAAGTTGTACGCCATGAGCCCAGCCGAAAAGGAGGAGCTGTGTAAGTTTATGGATAAAAACTTGGCTTGGGGCTTCATTTCCTCCCCTTTCGCTGCCCCCGTGCTTTTCTGGAAAAAGAAGGATGGGGGGTTGAGACTGTGCACTGACTACCGGGGTTTAAACGCTGTGTCCATGTCTAACACTTACTTCCTGCCCCTTATCAAAGATCTCCTGGCTGAGGCTTCACAGGGGCGCATATTCACAAAACTGGACTTGAGAGATGCTTATTTTTAGGTGCGCATCCAGGAGGGGGATGAACACAAGACAGCCTTCAATACCCCGCTGGGTGAATTTGAATACCTGGTGATGACGTTCAGGTTGGCAGGGGCCCTGAGGGTTTTTATGAACTTAATCAATGAAGTGTTTCACAAGCATTTGTACAAAGGGATCCTGGTTTATCTTGATATCCGGATCTATTCATGAGATAAGGAATTGCATGTGGTTTTAGTGAGGGACAGCTATTTGCCAAATTCTTGAAGTGTGAGTTCCATAAAGACGAACTGGACTTCCTGGGGTACTGGATCTCAGGGAAGGGACTCCAATAAGGTGCAAGATGTGTTGAGTTGGGAGCCCCCTTGGACCCAACGCTAGCTACAATCTCTTCTCGGGTTTGCCAACTTCTACCTGGCATTCATCCCCAATTTCACCCAGGAAGCCCTACCCCTGACAGACTTACTGAAAACAAAAGGAAAGGGTCCTGAGGGCAATAAACTGAGTACCAAGTTAGACTGGACCCTGGAATTTGATAAACTTAAGGAACTGTTCACCTCTGATGAAACACATCACCCCGATGAAACAAAGCCCTTCGTGATCCAAGTAGATGTGGATGTGGCCATAGGGGAGGCATCCTGCAAAGGGGGGAGGACGGAAAATTACACCCGTTAGCTTACGTGTCCAAATAACTCTTCTCTGCCTAGAGAAACTGGGCAGTTTGGGACAAAGAGGCGGCCGCCGTTAAGCTCATCCTCACTACTTGGAGGCATTGGTTGGAGGGAGCCACGGTACTGTTTGAAGTATGGACCAACCATAAAAATTTAGAAGTCCTGTGCATGCCCAGACAGTTGAGTGCTAAACAACTCAGGTGGGTGGAGTTCTTCTCTAGGTTTTGTTTCACCCTCCAACCACCTCCCCAGAAAGTCCAACTTCTTGGCTGATGCGTTGTCCTGCCTTCCCTAACATGCAAGCCAACGGGAGGAGGCAGTGGACATGATGTTCACACCTACCCAGCTGGGCAGTGCCATTGTTACGTGCAGCCAAGCCAAACAGGAAATCCCTGAGAGGGATATTGATCCCTGGATCTCCACATTCAAAACTGCTTTTTCTGATGAGGACCCGGGGGACATCCAAAACAATGACTCAGTGGTGCAACAGGACAATGGGTGTTGGTACCGAGGGGAGAGACTATTCATGCCCAAAGCACTGAGGGAGGAGATCCTGGCTTATGGGTATGAAAATAAACTGGTGGGGCATTTTGGATACCTGAAAACCCTGCACCTCCTTCAGAGCGGATATTTCCCAATATGTAAGCTCCTGCCAAATATGCTTAATGGGGAAGAAGAGAGTGGGGAAACTGCCTGGTACATTACAGCCCCTTGAGATCTCTGACAGGCCTTAGGCTGTTATTTCAATGGATTTTATAAATGATTTGCCACCTAGTAAGGGAAAGACTGTCATATGGGTGGTTGTGGACCTATTCTCAAAACAAGCACACTTCATTTTGTGCAACCAACTGCCCACTGCTAAAGCTCTGGCCAAATTGTTCATGCAGCAGGTTGTGAAGCTACACTCCCTTCCCTGCAAGATTATCTCCGACCGGGGGTCACAATTTGTTGCCAACTTTTGGAAGGAACTGATGGTTCTCTTGGGGATCGAGCCGGGTCTGAGCAGCACTTACCCCAAGACTGATGGGCAAACTGAGTGGGTGAATCAAGTAGTAGAACAATTTCTCAGATGTTTCACTAACTACCAACAAGATGACTGGGCAGACCTCCTCCCCTATGCAAAGTATAGTTATAATAATTCCATCCACAGTGCTACTGGACTTTCACCTTTTATGGCTGTGCACGGCTTTGAGGGAGCCCCCCTCCCCACTGTGGCCTCTCTAACCTCCGAAACAGGCAATTTGCATACGTGGTGGACCGACCTGAGAAACCAATGGTCCACCATACAAAAGACATTGACTAAGGCTAAAGAGGATTACAAAAAACAAGCCAACAAGGGGAGAGCTCCCGAGTGGGGCTTAAACCCAGGTGACTCTGTGTACCTCTCCACCAAACACTTGAATGGGCTCCAGCCAAGGAAAAAGCTGGGGTGGAAATACATTGGCCCTTTCAAGGTGTTGAGAGTGATCGATAAAATAGCTGTGGAACTTGAATTGCCTAAAGCTCTAAAGCATATCCATCCTGTCTTCCATTTCAGTTTGCTGAAGAAGGATCCAGGTCTGAATGCATGGAGACCTTGACCAGCAGACCCACCCCCCATGGTTGATGGTGAAGCCCACCAAGAAGTTGAAGAAATCAGATTCTAAATTGAAGCAGGGGTGCTTATACTATCTGGTCAAATGGAAGGACTTTGATGTATTTCATAATGAATGGGTGTGAGGCAAACATGTTAAAGCCCCCACAAACACTACCCCCTCAAACCTGCAGGGTGAGGGGCCTTTGGGGGGGCATAATATCAAACTCATTTTCCATTTTATTTCTTGCTTGCCATAAAAGTTGGGAGGGGGACAAGGAGAGTGTGAATTCTAAACACTTTCGCTTTCGGATGCTTTGAAGTAGATTGTAGATTAGCATGCCTGGGAACATGCACCGGCCTTGAGTCTCAGCTTACACTGTCTGGCTTTTGTCTATGTGATGGGGGGATGTCACCAAGGTGGGAACTTTGTATATCTATTGCTTTCGTGCCTCCATTTTCAGTTCTAACACAGCCAATGTACAGGCTGGATCCTATCAATGTCTCAATAAACTTTTCATTCTTCTGAATGACTGTTGTTGGGAACTGATTTCTCCAAGAGTCTGACAAACTGCTGTTCATTGAGTGGTCTTCTGTGCAGGCACACATCCCTCCCTCCTTTCCCTGCTGTGAGTTGCTGACTGAGCAAAGGTCTCCTCACTGCAGCGAAGGGAACTGAGGGAGGAGTGCTTGCCCCTGCCTCTTGTCACATGACCCTTTGAATGGGAAAGGAATCTCTACATACTGGGGGGAGGGGAGCGCTCCTAGAGCCTAGAAACGTCTTTAAAGACTTGGAAGCCGTTCTCCACGGCAGGACTACAGTCCTGCAGGTCCCCGTGTGTGCCTGCACAAAAGGCGCTCGATGATGCACAGCGGTTGCAGGTAAGGGCAGCATGTAAAATACAGATTTCTATCTCATTCCCTGCATCATTTTTCTATCTTAATACTGTAGTAACTTTGGCTAACAAGGGGTGGCAGTAATGACATGTGGAACTGCTTTGAGTTGGGGTTGCTTCTTTTCCCCTTTTTTTATTGAGCCCTTTGTTTTGCTGACTCTCCAGGTGCTGACCTGTATGCCAATGCCACGGCCGTAGGGAACACAGAGGTTTTCCAACTGCTGTTTGATGATGACACCAAGAGAGCCTGCTTCCGTGGCTACTGTGGCACATATATGGCCTTGGTGAGTCAGTCTGCAGGCTGAGAGGAATGGGTTGGATCAGGCAAAACCAACTACTTCAGTTTGTCTCCCAGCTATACACAGTAGGAGGGAGGGGCAGAAATCACCAAGATGTCTTCTTTTGCCCCACCATGCATGCCCTGTTAGTCAAGAGGATAATAGTTTCATGTGAGTGTTCCTGTTGATGGATGATCTTTGGCAGGCAAGTGGTCCTCACCGAGTAGGCTTCCCAAACTATTCCTACCAGAAACTAGAGTTGTGGAGGAGGGTCAGAGGAGGGGTCCTTTTAAAAGAAATTAATAAAACAGAAACCCAGTGATGACTTTAAAGACTAACAAAAAACGGGGAGATGGTACAAAGAGAGGCCAATTTGAAGCACTACCCAATCAAAGAGAAGTTCATCCATTCAGAGTGGATGAGGACCACTCCTACCGGACTGTAGGAAATAGGCATTGGAAGACAAACACGAAACCTAATCAAGGACGGCACAGTGCAAAACATAAATAAAATATGCTGGCATAAACTCTTAGTGGGGTTTTTTTGTTTTTAATTTTTGAATTTGAAATGACAACACATTCACAATAAGAGGGTCCTGAAATAAAGAAACAGAACCTATTTTGTAGAGACATAATATACCACTAGACTTATTTTGCTCCAACAGATTAACATAGCTTGTGGAATTCTTTTCAAAAATACATCAGTTTTCTATCATTATGTAGACTAAAAGTCCTATTGATAAAGTCAAGGACATTTGCCCCAAGAGCATGAAAGTTGGCATGAGCAATCTGTCTGATAAATGGCACTGTCAAAGGATCTCACGGCCAAGCCCTGTTTCAGGGTGAGGGGCTGGCTGGGCAAGACAAATAGACAAAAGGCCTGTAGTGTGAGTTGTCACCCCTCAGGATGCCACTGCCACCAGTCATTACCTATCTAGACAGCTAGAGACCAAGGGAGTCCCAGGCCTCTATTCCTCCCAGGTCTAAGAACAAGAAGTCAACTCTGTGAGGCAGAACACTTACAAGGTGAATTCCAGAAAAGTTACTTGGGTAGCTATAGCCAATACGGGCTAAAGTATTGGATTCAGATTGAAGCCCCAGAGTTCAAGAACACCACAAAGTATAATTAAAGGGATTTGTTAAAAGATTGTGCAACAATCTCTCCTTATATATAATTGAATAAGAACATTCTATATGAACATTCTAAATTTCACCCCTTTAGTGTTAGGCCGAAAAAACTGCCACTCAGTAACACTGGCTGGGTTGACTGGCTGCTTTGTGCAGCCCCGCCCAGCGTTCCAAGGTTATTTGCATATGGAAGCTGATTGGACAACACTCTATTCCACACCTCAAACTCACCCCCCCCGCAAGGCAGTTGGGATTTTTTCAGTTGAGAGAGGAGAATGATGTCAGCTGCTCCCTAGGCAGAGGCTGTGGGGGAGGGGGGTTGTAAAACTTAAGACAGACAGGCAGATAGGGTTGCCAACTCCAGGTTGGAAACTTCCAGGATATTTTAGGGATGAAGCCTGCTGAGGGTGGGGTCTGAGGAGGAGAAGGAAGAGGGGGACCTCAGACAGATACAATGCCATACTGCCCACACTCCAGACAAGCTGTTGCCAGTCTCCAGGTGACAGCTGGAGAGATCTTAACGCTTTGGTGCTACTTCAAAGTGCTGCAATTTATCAACACAGTAGTGTTTCAGAAAATCTTTAGGAATTGTTTGGTGCATTTACGATGGGGCTCCTGGGGAACTATTGTTGCCAATCTTGGCCCAGCAGCCATCAAACCATTTTCTTCAACCCCCTGCTGTGCAGCTGACTCCCCCGAGGGTTGCCAATCTCCAGGTGGGACCTGGAGTTCTCCCACTGTTACAATTGATCTCCAGATGACAGAGATCAGTTCCCCTGGAGAAAATGGATGCTTTGGAGGGTAGACCCTATGACCTCCAGTCGCCGGCCCTGGAGTGGGTGGGGGTGGGAGGGAAAACGGGCCCTGCAGCCGGAGGCCTCTGCCTC
>NW_015174352.1:155541-157962 GCF_001447785.1 Gekko japonicus
GCCGATGCCTCCGTCGCCTGGCTGGAGTGGCCGCGGGGGGGTCTGGAGTCGGGCGGCCGCTGGCGGGGGACGCAGTCGCCCGGGCCGAGATTGGGGGGGCATGGCGGGGGACAGAAGGCCGATGCCTCCGTCGCCCGGCCCTCTACAGAATCCACCCCCCAAACCTCCAGGTATTTCCCTCCTTAGAGCTGGCAACCCTACATTCCCCTCAGTGCCTGTTGGTAGGCAACTAAGCTTGGTCCTGTCACCTACTTTGGCCTTTGGGAGAAAACACATTGGGGCCAGTCCTGATAGGGTTGCCAACTCCAGATGGGAAATTCCTGGAGATTTGAGGGATGGAGCCTGAAGAGGGTGAGGTTTGAGGAGGGGTGGGACCTCAGACAGGTACACTGCCATAGACTCCACCCTCCAAACCAGTCAGTCTCACATAGGGAACCATTGTTGCCAATCTCCAGGTGAGGGCTGGAGAGCACTCAGTATTACAACTGCTCTGCAGAAGGGAGGGCAGAAGTCAGCTGAAGTCAAAGGGGCAGATAATGGTAGGTTGGTGGCTAGCTGGGAAGGAGATGGGGTTGCCAACTACATGCTGACAAATTCCTGGGGATTTGAGGGGTGGAGCATGGAGAGGGTGGGGTTTGCAGAGAGGTGGGACCTCAGACAGGTAGAATGCAATAGACTACACCCTCCAAACCAGCCATTTTGTCCTGGGTAACAATTGCTGCCATTCTGCAGGTGAGGGCTACAGATCACTCACAATTACAACTGCTCTTCAGGTAGCAGAGATCAGTTCCTCTAGAGAAAACAGAGGACTCTGTCATTATACTCTGCTGAGGTCACCACAGCAAATTGACACTGTTTGCCCAAAGCCAGAGCACTGCCCCAGAGCCTCTTTCTAGATCCCGTTGTATTGCTTTCACAACGGGCTTTACTGCTAGTATACAATAAAAGAGCAGTGAACAGTAAGAGTAAAGTAATAAAGTTAAATAATGAACCTAAGTGCTTTTAAGAACATACGAGAAGCCATGTTGGATCAGGCCAGTGGCCCATCCAGTCCAACCCTCTGTGTCACACAGTGGCCAGAAATACCAGGTGTCATCAGGACCACCACCAGTGGGGCCAGAACTCCAGGAGCCCCCCTCCCACTGTTGCCCCTCCAGCACCAAGAAGACAGAGCATCACTGCCCCAGACAGAGTGTTCCATCTATACGTTGTGGCTCATAGCCACTCATGGACCTCTGCTCCATATGTCTATTCAGTCTCCTCTTGAAGCTGTCCATGCTTGTAGCCACCACCACTTCCTGCAGTGGCTCCAATCTGGATGTTGCCCTGACAAGACTGAGTCCAAGATAGTCCCAAAATCCAAATCAAACCGGTATCTGGGCAACTGGGCCCACCCAGAATCAAGAGGTGTCCCAAAGCTAGTTGTAATCCAGACAGAGAGCAAAACTAGAATAAAAGACATTTTCTTAATGCCTCATGACCTGTGATTCTAGTTGATCAATCAAAAGTATGGCCCGTGATGTAACTGGACCAATCATTGGTGTTGCTAACCAGGTGACAACCAATCAGGTAAGGCTGCCAATTAGCCCTGACACTGCAACTGTATCAGGCCCAATTAAGCAGAGTCCTTATTCCAGCATAGGCCCACTTCGGTGGTCTTGAAACTGCTAAACCTGATGATCTGGCACCTGTGAAAACTTCCCATCCACCCCCCCCAACCATAGTCAGTTTGAACTTGGTTTCTCAAGAGAGCAGAAAACTTTTCTAGGCCTCCATCTGAATCATTGTTTAGGTTTTTGACAAGAGACTGCAAAAAAAAGCTTAATCTCCTGACAGGCACAGTCTAGCCAATTTACAGGAAAATATGATGGATGTTGTAGCAATAAAGTATTTATTTCCATGTTTGTAACTTTTTTTTTTTGCCCACCCGGAGCACAATAATCCAGAGGTCCTGTGTGTATATACTGGGTGAAAGTCCCTTGTGTTTTCTCAAAGTTATGAGGTCTCATAGTGCCCATTTTAACTAATCAGAACTAAAGTCACGGCAAGTCGTTCAGCGAATGTAAGGAGCAAGGGCTGGCCACTGCGCAGGCAGCATTAGGGAGGCAGAGGAGGTGGGCATGGCATGGGGGCCTCTTCCTCCACTGACAGCCTGGTTCGCATTCATGCCTTCTGGTTCCTGTGAAACAAACATGTTCCTATCTATATATCTAATTGCCAAGTGGCCCCCGGAGTGCGGATCGCTAAATCAGCGCTCCGGGGGCACTTGGGGGGGAGGGGGAGGTTTGTGCACTCTTGGGGCAGTCCCCAGGGGTGCACAAAACGCTCTACGAACGCCGCCGCTTGGAAGGCAAGCAGCGAGCGGGGGGACCTGACCGGCGAGGGCCGAGCGGCCAGCCGGGCAGGCGGCCGCCGAGCAGG
>NW_015174352.1:158300-173087 GCF_001447785.1 Gekko japonicus
AAGGTGGGAAGGGGAAGGGATGAGTAGACCCCTGCAATGGAAAGGGGTTGGTAGACCTGGACTCCTCCGGAGGCCAGGTCTACCCATGCAATGGGAAGGGGTGAGTAGACCTGGACTCCTCCGGAGGCCAGGTCTACCCCTGCAATGGGAAGGGGTGAGTAGACCTGGACTCCTCCGGAGGCCAGGTCTACCCCTGCAATGGGAAGGGGTTGGTAGACCTGGACTCCTCCGGAGGCCAGGTCTACCCCTGCAATTGGAAGGGGTGGGTAGACCTGGACTCCTCTGGATGCCAGGTCTACCCATGCAATGGGAAGGGGTGGGTAGACCTGGCCTCCGGAGGGGGGGTGCTCCAGGGCAGGGGGAGGGGAAGATCAAGCCAGGGGGTGGAGGAGGGGTGGAGGAGACGGGGAACCGGCGGGATAGGGGGGAACTTACCTCCTCCTCCTGCTTCCTCCTCTTCCTCATAGGTGCGGAGGTCCTCCTCTCCCGCGAGTATCGCAGGTCCCCCACTTGTATATATAAAATGGGTGACTTGTGCGGCAATAAACAAGTCAAGCATTCCTTCCTATATGGCCTGTCCAGAATAGTGAACTGCTAATTGCTGTTTGGAGAACTTTTTTTATTCCATGGTTTTGCAAGTTTTTGTAACACTGGAAAAGCTGTTTGACTAGAAATGATCGCTAATCCAAAAAAAATGGGACCTGGTGGTATTAATATACTGTACACTGTTTGGTGAGATGCAAGAACAAAGTGAGGCCTTCACACCCACTGTTTTCCTCTTTGCAGGGTCCCAATGACTGTATTATCAGCAGCAAACAAAAAGATAGGAATGTCTGGTTTGAACTCCAGTATCAGGATCAGAAGGTGGTGCTGCGTATAGGTGACAAATATGTGTCCATGAGGCCCAATGGACAGCTTCTGGCAATCCCCAAAGCTGCAGGTACAAGGTGGGAGAGACCTTGTCTTATAGGCACAGGGCATGCATGGGCAAGTGAGCACGAAGAGGTAGCAATAGCTCAGCTATCATGAGCACCCAGACGCCTTACACTACCCAGTCCCAATCAAAATGCTACAGGAAAACAAATCACACGGCCTACCCGCCTGCATAGGTCCCATGGTGACCAGGGCTCCTGGAATTTTGTACCCTTAGTCCCCCTCCTCTTTTGGAGTAGAGGGCTTGAGGAGAAATGCCCCACTGCCCCACAGGAAGGTGGTTTTGGATCGTTTGGAGGACATGGAATTGGCTTACAAGGCCTTTTCCCTCCTGTTTGTTGGCCTGAAAATTAAAGGAAGAAAGTGAAGTGCACTTCCTAGGTTGTAATAATTAAATGCTCTAAATGGTGAAGGATTATACCGGGATAATTTTTTTAAAATCTAGTAATATGGGGAAATGGCCAACAGCACATTCCAAAGACAAGGGCACTTACGTTTTTTTGAGAGGGTGGTGATTTCTACCTGATTCCCACTTCCCACTTTGCCCCGAGTGTTCTTTCGGAATGTCTGGGTTCCCAGGTACCGCAGTTCTGAAGGCTATGAGAAAGGAAATCGGGCAGGAATTGCTATTGCTTCTTAATGAAATTTAAGTACTCATCAGCTTTCAGACTGTGTGCTATGTCACAGATCTATGAGTTGGGGCTTTTTGTTTGCAACCAGTAACTGGACAGCTACAGAATCCTGCCATTGTAGGATGAGATAAATTATTTAAATTTCATGAACATACACCCACCTTAAACTTTATAGGAACTAACAATAACACATCGATGTTTCATTGAGCTCTGCTAGAACAAAGGAGGCTTACAAATACTCTGTCCTTTCTTAGACATAACCCTGGCCACTGGCAGCCAGCCGACAACATGGGGTTAAAATTGCTCCTATATGTTTGGAGAATTAGTCAGAGGAATTTCCCAGTTCTAGGGTAGCTATCAGGCAGTTTCTAGTTTCTGCTACTACTTGTTGCTTGGGATATTAAATGCAGTTGATCAAAACTAGTACCTTTGAACTGCATAGGTATCTAGAGGAGGCTATGATAAATGCTGGAGTAATATGGCTTGCCACATTCCTTTCCCATATTCCAACATCCAGCATTAAAACTGGCTTTTTCCCTTAGAGAAATGTTTCTGTCTTGCAAGCAAAAGGGAGGGAGCTTGAGCCATTTTCAAGCCCTCCAGATCTACTTTACCCTTTGCAGCACATGAACGTTGTCAGGGGTTTCTCTTGCACCTACAGGTAAGAGTGAAGAATTCCTGATGGTGCTGGTAAACCGGCCACTACTGGTGTTACACACCGATGCTGGGTACGTGGGCCTGTGTTCTGGCATGAAGCGCCTTGAAGCAAACTGCGTCAGTTATGTTGCCAGCAGCCTGTCACTCACAGAGGAAGGCTACTACAACTTCCAAATTGGTAGGTATACTGAGGGGGGGGGGGAGAGAGAGAGAGATTCTAGACTGACCCTAGTCCTCTTACAAAGGCGGGGAGGGGGGGTTTCCTGCGGGAAGAGAGAGGTTATCCTTACAAACTGTGTGGCAGCCACTGGCAGAGGATAGTTAGAATAGTCAGATTATTGCTGTAGATGGGAACCAAGTACCTACTCACCAACATTTTTCCTTTCACATGTAGCTAATTTTCAGATTGAGATACTGATCAGGAGAGGGCTGATGATCCTCTAGGCCAAAATGCCTGAAACAGGAGAAGGGCATCAACCAGTAGGCTCTTCTCCATCAGTGGAGCAGAGTATCCTTGTGAGAGCCAACACCTCCCACCTGCTCTCTGCAGATTTCTTGCAGTCTTCTGATTCCACCCGGGGGTGGTTCCCCAGTCCCCATGTTCTGTCTGCTCACGTCCTTCAGATCTCTTCACCAGCAGCTGCCTCTTTTCACCTTCTGCATCTGCACAGAGCACCTGAGGCCTCAGCATTGTCCTTCAGGGCTATTGCTGCCAATTCTGTTTTGAAGACGCCCAACAGAATGAAGTCCAGAAATGCAGAGAAACACATCAGGATTCTCCAAGCCATCAACCACCTTCTGGACATTTGAGCAATAGAGCTGGAGACTCAAAAGGCAAACGCTTCTCAGATTCCTACTTTATTGAGGGTGATCTGAGAACCAGCGTTCACTCTAAGCTGTGAGCATGAATGGCCACTCATTAACACGGGTCGTTTCGTAGAAAAAGAGCTAGGGGAACTCATTAGCATAACTCATTAGCATATGCCACACACCCTGACATCACCGGAAGTGTGTCATAAGGCCACACACCCCGCCCCCGACGGTCCCGGCCACCACCGGCCTTGCAGCTCCACTGCTGAGCCCCATGAGGGGCCCGGCGGTGGACCTGCAAGGCCAGCGGGAGTGCGAGGAAGCCCCGCCAAGGCCCTCCTTGGCCCCAGGCAGGCAGGGGTGGGGAGAGGCAGGGAGGAAGAAACTTACCCTCCCTCTTCTCCTGCCTCCTCCTGGCTGAATGAGGGCCGGAAGTGGGGCGGCCGGAAGCAGGGGGCGGGGCTTCGTCATGTGCCCCGCCCCCGTACCTCACCCAGGGGAACTGTGATCCCCCCGAAATGACCTCTGCATTAACACAAAAAGCTCCCCGCTCATCAGCCACCTGGAGCCGCGCAGGGTCTGGCACTGCCCATGGCCTTTTGTAAGATTACAGCAGTTATCGTCTGCTCAGGATGTGAACTGCTCCGCTCAGTAGGGGAAAAAATTAGAAGGAACACTGCTAAGAACTCAAGCTTGTGAGAAGAAGGAAATTTCACATGGAAGCCTTGGGGACTATAGTAGAGGTTCTCCTTTAAGGGGAACTCATCAGTTGATGTGATGGAAACCTACCACTGTTCTCATTACACCCCTTCTGCAGGAGGTGCCTCAGATTCTTTTTTGGTTCCCAGCACTTCCAATAACGGATTCTTTTTGCTGGTCTTTTCTGAATCCCATGAATCTTCATCAAGAGTGGCCCATGTTTGCCTTTTAGGTATCCCTGTATATCTTACCTGGACATCTTCCATCTCCATCCCAGCAACAAGAACACTTAGACATCTCTCGGGGTCTCTGTCACAGGCAATAATTTAAGGGGGGGCCAGCAGCAATAAGCAAGGCCAGGATTTATTTTCTTTTAATCCACAAGCCCTTTCCCTTATGCACCGAATGTTCTTGGCCATGGTCCAGAACCTCAAGGTTGTCCCTAGGCATGTCTTCTTTGTCACAGTGCTCAACAGAAGTATGTACATCACTCCTTTCACTAAAAATATCCTGATCTCAGCCAAAGAAGCAGCAATCCCTTCAGAGATCCACTCAGGATACAAGCCACAATAAATGCCAACTTTGATGGGTTAGGGCATCTGTTGCTTCAGTATGGTAGCTCAGGCCAAGAGGACTCCCACTGAAGTTCATCACAGTACAAACTAATTGGAGTGCTTAAGCTAGCTATCCATCAAGCATGCTTCTTTGTGTTTCAACACCAATTAGATGGGAAGTACATAGCAGTTCGAAAGCAAGAAACTGCGATAAATAGGTACCACTTCAGTGAGAAAGTAACAGTGTTCCATGCGCCTTGGTGTTTAGTCACGCCGGCCACATGACCACGGAAATGTCTTCGGACAGCGCTGGCTCTTCGGCTTTGAAATAGAGATGAGCACCGCAACCCTAGAGTCGGATTCGACTGGCTTTCGAGCATAACTTTACATAACTAGTACATAACAGCAAATTCACAAGTAAAGCATCAGGGAGGAATAAGGTCCTAATCTTTCCAATGAGTAGCATCTGTCTTCTTACACTGGGAAGAGTACCACATGGCACTGATCACAGGTTAACACCTCCAAATGGGTATACAACACCAGGCCAGGTTGGCTAAGCTTCAGGTCTAAACCCTAGCAAGTGGGCTTTCAATCCAAGAGTCTTCCAAACAATTACTAGGAGGTTTAGCCACCCATTTCAAAACCTTTCTCTCTCCCACAAATTACAAATTCCTCAAGGTTCTCTCCAGATTTATTATAGAGGGAGCAAAAAGTGAGGATACATTCTGAAGGAGAATAAATTAATTTCCAGTGACATAATTGGCTGAATACTGTCTATGTAGCCTTGTATTGGTTGACAGCCTTCCAGAGTCCAGCAAAATGTTTATGGCCACTTGGGAATAACAAAAATCCTATAGTGCTTTTCTTTCAGTCCCCAGATAAGAGTGGTGAGGCCAGTCAGGACTGGAATGTAGATGAGACCTCAAGTGTTATGACATGGGCTGGAAGAACTTTCCAGGGTGGGAGAAGCGTCTTGGCAACTAAATCTGAAAACAAAGGTCTTGGCCAGTGAGTGGCTATGAAGTGGACATCCATGTTGTTCTTGTTTAGAGTCCTGACAACTAGGGGAGTTGGAAGAATGGAAGAGATGTATTTAAGGCAAGCAGTTGTGTGGCTGGGGATGGTGGTGGTAACCCGCTATTGTCTTTCTGTGCTCACATCAAGTGTTCCTTTAAGAGAGCTTCCCTCATCAATCCACCCCAGTATTCACTGCTTCTCCACAGGAGACCATTGCAAAATACCATTTATGTAAAACAAGGACCTTTGAACCAGTTCAGTTCCAAACATATCTCCCTCAAAACTCTTCTGAAAGCAAGAGAATGTGTAAGTTTTGGAACTGAACTTTCTTTTTTTTGCCAGAAAGGAGCGATGCAGGGGTCCTGTAAGCCTTGACCCTTTACAAATCCTGTCAGCAAATTCCTCCTCCTACAGAAATTGACAGCTTGTCCTTCTGTCATTTTGCCTGTGACTGACCCCACCCTAAGAAGCAGCGGCACTAATTGGACATGTGTAGATCCTGAAAGTTTTACATCAGACTGGTCACTGGAGCCTTCTATGCCTCCGATGCCCTCTTTGTCTCTGTCTTTCAAGATAAGGGAGAAAGTTTCAAAAGCCAACATGGAGCGGTGGAGTAAAGTGTCCCGCTTCCTCACATAGGAAACTTGGCCCTTCTTTGTTCCAGTGGGAGTAACTATCCATTCTCGTAGGGATGCAGCAACTATCTACAGCTGTTTCTATTAATGTTCCTCTAGAAGAGGGGGTTTCAGCAGCCACCTTTGCATCTGCCTTTTAATTTGGAAGCTGCTATAGGCTTTTTTTCTGTGCCTCTGCAGAAGCAGCATTTAGCATGTGGGTGTTCCCCCAATAATGGCAAATTTGCACCTGGTATGGCAAAGCTATTCCTTCCTCCATTGATGGAAAATGACACACGGAATACAAGTGTTGTTTCTTATTGGTTGACTAAATTACTACAGACAGAGGAGTCAATAAAATAGTACCACCTAAAAGGGGTTCTCTTAACGTGTAGTGGGTCCCTCGGATCACTCTACTCCTTCTGCTTCCTTTTCAGCGCCTTGTATATAGGTAAGGACTGCACCATTAATAAATAATTAATATGCCATTTGTAGCATATCCTAATGATAACGGTTAAGCAAGTGACTGTTTGGAAAACGTATACCTCTATATATAGTACCTCTCACATTTCTTTCTAACGCTGATGTTTCACCTGTAGGCAGCAACTACTGGGCTCTGGATAAAGATGGGCAAGTTATGGTAACCGGTGACCACCCAAGTAATTTTACCATCCAGTTTGCGTCTTCCACTTGTGTTCTCATCAAAGCGAGTAATAACAAGTTTTTTGTGGCTGATCTGGGAGGCCGATTATGGGCCGGGGCCTCAGATGCAGCTGGTGCAACACTGTTCCACTACTGAGCCCGTCTCATACTGATGTTTCCATCAATAAACTTCTGCCTGGGCTCACTTGCTAACGTTCCCTAGTGTTACCCTTTGCCTAGTGTCTGATCCCTTCAATGATACTCTCTTGGAAAGGTTTTTCCTCATACTCAGTTGCTATTTGACTACATGGCTGGATGTCTGAACTTCCAATAATACAATCAACTTAGGTAACTTAATCTGTGTTGAAAGAACCCAAACTGCTGGGCCTTTTCTTAACCAGGCCTCTGTTCTGTGAATTTAAACCTCATACAGGTTAGATCAGTGGCACAAGACAGATGCCAGCCCATCCACCTTTCTCTACAGGGGCTCAGCAGTTCAGGCTTCTGAAAGTATCCCGTACTACATAAAAACTCCAGGTGGTTACAATAGTTGAAAAATAAATATTTATTCCAAGGATACAGTAGAAAAACAAAGTGCCACAAATCACTTATACGCACACTAACAATACTGAACGGGGACCCGGGAGCACAGAGCCCCCTCTGCCCTTACTGTCATTCTCCCCCCCCCCCTTTCAGGGACTGGGCGCAGGAGGGCACACACAGGAAAGACTGGGCAAAGATGCCCCAGTGACAGTCACTGCACACATGCTAGAAACACAGTGGATCCTACCGTCAGATTATACTGTACCAAAGAGTCAAAGGATACAGCAGCTGCAGCTATAACCTGAACTCTCAGGAGTTAAATTTCCACATTGTAAAATCTGAATGGAACTTGTTATCCTTCAGCTGGGATGTAAAGGTGATACTGGGTCTGTGGCTAGTAATGGTTCCGGCGATTTCTTGAACACTGTCCTGGTGGTCTCCTAGCTGGAACAGAACAGTGGCTGTATTGTCTTCCAGCATTTTCAAGGAAATGATATTGAGCCACAGACACCCATGACAATGGGAGGCTCATGCAGCCTCTTTCTTACACGAAGAGCACATGATTCCATGCAATACCATCCAAGAAGGGTACCATTTCAGTAGGAGTCCAAACTAAAGAAAATAATGAGCATAAGGCAAGAATATTAGCAATAACACTACAAAACAGCTCTGCTTCTTTAACCTAAGTTAGATCTCACTACCACTCCTATGTTTCTCTTTTTTTTAAGTTTTATTTATGGTTTTATAATATAATACATTACATGTAAAAATCCATATATACATTTGAGTCTAATTTTCTACTGTTTCCTTTATCCATTTATATACTCTAGCCCATCTACTGCTATGGATACAATCGTCTTTCCCTTGTAGTATGAAATTTAGTTTATCTATTTGTATCAACTCTAAAAGCTTAACCCTTATCTCTTCTCTTGACGGGGTCATTTCTACTTTCCAGTATTTGGCTAAGAGCATTCTCGCAGTAGTTAATACATATATCAATAAATACACATCTCTTTGTTCAAATTTATCAGGAATTATGTTTAACAGAGCCATTTCAAGTGTTAAAGTTATATTTGTTTCCATCATCTCAGATAGCATTTTTTTGTATCTTGGACCAATATTTTTGAATACCACAACGCCAGCCACATTACCACTACATTTCCAGCAAATATTAGGAACATTTTTGTGACATTTGGCTATTCTATCCGGTGTCCAATACCATCTGTGAAACACCTTAAGAATGTTTTCTTTATAATTTGTAGACCTCATGTATCTAACAGTTTTCCAAATTTTTAACCATTTGTCTATGTCAACAGAGTGACCGATATCTCTCATCCATGATATCATAGTAGTCTTAATCACTTCATCCTGCATATATTCATCCGGCAAAAATTTATATAATTTCTGCATCTTTTTATCACTTGTCGAAAGCCAGATCATGTCTAACTGTGTTTTGGTTTCAGAAAAACCTATTTGTGCATTTTTATCAAATCTAGATTGCATCTGCAGTTTCCCACCAGGAAAATTTTATATTATACAAGTTGGCTAAAACCTCTTTCAGTTTCAACTTATTGTCTTCATCTAGTAGGACATCATAGCTTTCCCTATGGTGTTTACCGGTAAGGGAAGGTTTAATAAAAGCTGCTAAGGGGGACACCCACCTGGGTTTTTTATGTAGTATCTTTTATCTCATTCCATATTTTCAGTAGGGCGCCCCTAATCATATGTTGCTTAACGTTTGAGTGTATTTTATCCTTCCTGTACCATATATATGCATGCCAACCCATGTTTAAATCATGACCTTCTAGATTCAAAATGCTTACATTTTCCAAAGTTAACCATTCTTTTATCCAGTCCAATGTGGCTGCTTGCATTTTATTCTAGCTCTTTTTGGGTACCAAATGAATTATTTGGTTATTTTATCCAATTCTATAAAAATTTTCTGTTTTTTTCAATATCAGAATATTTTGCGCCAGAAACAGGAATCTCGGGAGAACATTCATTTTTATGGTCGCTATTCTCCCTAACAGGGACAATTGTAGATCTTTCCATCTTAAAAAAAATCTTTAATTCTTCAAGTAGTTTATTGTAATTGTCCTCTATTAACAAACTATTTCTATTAGACAATATTATTCCAAGATATTTAGGTTTTTTTACTACTTCCATCCCTGAAATCTGCTCATTTACCTTTGAGGAGCAGTTTTTAGTTATTATTTTTGTCTTTTTAGTGTTAATTTTCAGCCCAGCTACCACACCATATTCATACATTAATTGTAGCAAGGGTGGTAAAGATGTTATCGGGGATTCCAAAATGAAAACCAGATCATCCGCATATAGGCCAATAATTTAAATTCTTCTCCTCTTGTTTTTAGCCCTTGTATCTCTACATCATCTTACTGACTAGCTCAAAGATTCCAAAGCAAATATGTATAATAATGGCGATAGTGGACAACCCTGTCTTACACCCTTTTGTATCTCAATATTTTGCGAAAGATCACCATTTACCACCACCCTTGCATATTGTGTCTTATATATTGCTGTGATCATTGTTAAGAATTTTTGGCCACAATCACACATAGTTTTTGCAGTAAAAAGTTCCAAGATAGGTTGTCGAAAGCTTTTTCTGCATCCAGGAACATTAATGCCAGTTGTTTCTCCGGGTGAACTTCAAAATATTCAACCACGTTTATAATTGTCCACATATTATTCTTAATTTGTCACCTGGGTAAAAATCCTGCCTGATCTGTATGTATTGTCTTCACTAAAACATTTTTCAGTCTGGCCACTAAAATACTCGCAAATATTTTATAATCCACATTTAGTAGAGATATTGGCCTATAATTTTTAAAATCATTTCCCACAGTGTCTGGCTTATGGATTAATGTAATCAATGTTTGGTACCAAGAGTTCGGCAGGTTTCCTGTATCTCCTATTTTCTGAAGTAGTTCTTTAAATGGCAGACTAATCTGCTCTTCAAAAACCTGGTATATACTATGTTTAACTCTTGACAGTCACAAATATAAGTCACATAGTGGCAGACAGGTACACAGTGATTTTGCAGAAGTTGTCTACTACCCTCTACCGTGTAGGAGGCAGACTATTTTTGACTGATATCAGTACTTTCCTCCCTTCTTGCACTGTCTTGGCCCCCTTAAATTGCCTAACCCCTCAAGATATTTTCCCCTTTTCCCCACATACTAAATATCTCACCCCTCCACCGTTTTCTTTACTTATTCTACCTTTCCAAACACATGCACCTTAGCCCTTTCAAGGCAATACACTGCCTCTCCCAGATTTCAAGTGTGAAAAATACCAATAGCCTTCATGCTTTTCAGATTAGAAAGCAAGCCAATAGTAATGCCTTTAGAGGGGGAAAAAAGAATTCACTTACAAAAATTCACTTCCTAAAATACTGCAGAAAGAAAAGGGAAGTACCTGGAGAAGGAAGTCAGGGTAAGAACGCCTAGAAACAGCTCAACGGCATAGAAGAGAAGGAGGATAGCGTTGAGGATGGCCTCCAGACGCAGAGCATAGGTCTGCAACAGAAGATAGTAGGCTGCCATCACAGCTGCTGGAAAGGTTAGAGCCAAGCTGATAGAGAGCGGCACTTTCCGCTGACACAGGTTCCCTTTTGACCCTGTCAGAAAGAGCATAATCAGTCAAGCAGTTGGGCCTTCTTTAGCATACACAGCAAACAAGCCCCAGTGTTTGGAGACAGGACATGAAGTCTGCTTTTCAGGACGCCGTTCGTATCTAATACAGCAGGTAATTTAATTTTGCAACTTCTCATACTGCAATTCTAACCATTTCTCAGATCAGGAGAGGTAGCTAGACTGTGTATCATGACAGTACGTGAATCAGGAACTACAATAAAAAGCCTTTTTAATAGGTGGCTGGCTACCCATTCGGTTCTATTTCATCTGGGTGCATCTCTTCCAATTCATTTAAAAACCTTAGGAATAGCAAAGCCTGGAATGAAGAAGCCAATGAAATCACAAATCTGTAGTCAAAGCACGCTAAATAAATGCATCCATAATTATCTAAAAAGCAAAGTTAATAAAGATGCCAAACTCAAATATATAATTGTAGAATCACAAACGTAATGAAGAAGAAGAAGAGATTGGATTTATACCCCACCCTTCACTACTCAAAGGTATCTCAGAGCGCCTTACAAACTCCTTTCCCCTTCCCCTCCACACAACAGACACCCTGTGAGGTAGGTGGGGCTGAGAAACCTCTGACAGAAACGGCTCTTTTTCAAGAACAGCTCTTGTCAGAACTACAGCTTGCCCAAGGTCAGCCAGCCAGGTGCAAGTGGAGGAGTGGGGAATCAAACCATGCACTTAGCCACTACACCAAACTGGTTCTTAATAAAGAACGATTATCCAAAAGTGGATGTTATGGAACGCAAACCCAGAAGAAGTCACAGCATATCTCAACAGCAGACTTCCTTCATAAATAGAAGAAGCACACAAAGAAAAAAATGTTTATATAAATATCACATGTCCTTGAAGTCCAAACCTCTATACACCATGGCTTGTAGTAAACAAGATCCATACCAAGTTCAAACTATGCCGTTCCATATAATCTGCATTTGAGATCTATTCCTTCGTCAGGTAAATCAGGTCTTTGGCAAAAAACCATTCATGAGCAATACCAAGAAAAATTCTAACCTAGAGTAAAATGCCATATGAACCATAACAAGTGCAGGTCACACTAATGTACAATGAACACAACGTGTATAAAGCGAGGTCCCGGTCAGAATATCCCAGTTGGGCAGAGCTCCACATCCCTTTGCAAGTTGGAATTGCTGCTCCTACAATCTATGTTTGTCACAACTCAAGTACATTCCACCAATGTCAAAGCAAACTGATTCCACGCAGCTGGGTTTCCTTCCATGTACTTAAAGCAACAGAATACCATATCCAAACTTAACAACCATTAAAAAATAAATAACACATAGGGAAAGGTGGGAAGAACAATTGAATATACTTATTTTAAATGAATGATGACAAATGTAAAGAAGAATTCAAACCCCCAGGAAAGAGTAAAAGAGTGTTCCTAACTTGTATATCCATTGGGCTTCTTTTTGCAATAGCATTTTGTGTGTTTCCACCCAAGCATATCTATGTGGCTCTAGATTTTCCAAAATAATAAATTGAAAATCATCATTTATTCATAAAATGTTGTGTCAAGGGCGCATCTAAATTTTTACAGTGAATTCTAGATTTATGTTCAGCCATGCGTACCCTAATGGCACACATACTAGAACCAACATACAAACTTTTACACGCACATTCAATTAAATACACAGATTTCTTTTGTGGAACAACAGGTGAACTGATTCAACTGAATTTTATTTCTAATTTCTATTTGCTTGTTCTATTTATGAAGAAAGTCTGCTGCTTTTGAGATATGCTGTGACTTCTTGTGGTTTCATAACATCCATTTTTGGATAATCGTTCATTATTATGTTTGTGATTCTATAATAATATATATATATGTTTGGCATCATTAATGACTTTTCTTTCTAGATAATTATGGTTGCATTTATTTAGCGTGCTTTGACTACAGATTTGTTTGTGATTTCATGGCTCTTTTTTCTGTAGCCTCCCTCCTTCTTACTGGAATGAAGAAGCAGCAATCATTTTTCTACTCTGCTTGATACCAATACTAGGACATCCAAAAATATACTAATGGTGGGAGGCAGAATGTATGCGATGATTGCTTGGTGAGCATTAAATGGGAAATGTGTCAGCTAAAACGCCACCACAGGTGTTCACACTTCAGCAATAGCTTAATACACCACTCCCAGGGACATCTGATTATTTGACATTTACCAAAGAATATCCGGGCAACTTCAATTCCAAGGTAGAGGAAAAGCATAACCAGGTCCAAGGCCAGATTTGCAGAGGGATATGGCAACAGCAGTCCTGGGGGGGGGAGGCACATAAATGGTCACATGCAACAAGAGAAAAAGACCCAGCTGTCCACCTCTGCCTACTGCATTCTTTTAAAAAAGAGAGCCCATGTGTTAAATCAATGTAATGATGGCTCTATAAAGCTAGGGGTGGAGTAAGACAGAAAATACATCGCTTTTTATTTTCTTTAGGAGACATCTGCAGAGCAGGGAGACAGATTCCCTTAAACTCCCTTCCCATTAGTCTGGAATTGTAGCCAAGAAAAACTCACCCTTATAGACAAATATGAAGATCTCCAGCAAGAAATATGTGGCATAATACCAGCCATTGAGGAACAGCAGAATCTCCAGAGGCGTAGAAGAGAGTTGGCGATCTAGGAGAGGCAACTAGAACATCAGCATCTATGGGATGTATTCCCTTTGTGCCACCCTTGCTTTCTCTCAAAGACAAATACATAGATTTTCTTTTTATATTACACTGAAAGCCCAGCTGGCAAAAAAGAAAGGTGACCAATTCTGCGCTAAATCAATGGAAAGATGCCAAAATTGGTTTATGTTTGTAAAAGTGGAAACCGAGCCTCACTGAGGAGGTAACAGCAGTTGCTAAGGGAAGCATGAGCTCTTCTGAGCCTCTTCCCAGCAAAACGTGAATGTGAACGGGCAGGAGCACAACACACAAAGCCTTCCTTGTAACAGGGAGCACCACACACTTAAGGGTACTTTCACATACACTAAATAATGCATTTTGCAACTGGAGTTTACTGTGCTGAAATGGCAGGATCCACTTACAAATGGTTGCTGAAGTGGATTGAAACTGCATTACTTAGCATGAGTGAAAGCAACCTTTCATCAGCAGCCTGATATGCTCACTGGTCTGGACAAGGGGGCTGCCAGCCCTGGGAAACCCAGGGAGCTGGTCTGCCCCACCCCTTTGCTTCTGTTCTATCTTCGGACTGGGAGGCGTGTAGGTCGCATGTGCACCCCCCACTGAAATCTGGCACCGCCGCATATTGGCCTACCAGTGTTCCTAACTAACTTAGCGCAGTGAAGAGATCGCGCGCTCACTAGCGCACATGTAGAAGCTAGAAATGTAAAGGCCTGGAAAAAAACTGGAAAAATTTGGAAAAAAACTATTTCCCCTCCAAAAAAGCCTTTGGGGTTTTTTCCAAAAAAAAGAATTGATTATGGAACGTTTTATGTTAACATGATGAATGAAATATTTTGGGTCAAGGTGTTCAAATATTTTCCAGATCATTTCTAAAAAATATGTATGGCATCAGATTGATCTAATTTCTGTGTACTGAGGACAAACAAGTCCTAGGTTACAAACTGAACTCTTCAATGCGAGAACAAGATGCATTTCCGCCTTTAGGAGGTGCTGTTGTCACAAGAAAAGAAAAAGGTTTCAGGTTTTGTTTTTGCATGTGGGAGGGTATTCTGTTTGTAATAATCGTTTGGATACACTATATTTTTAATAGGCTAGCTGTGATCATTTCATGCCAAGGAAAAATGCCCATAGTCATATGTTATGTTCCTAAAGTGACAGAATGACTTTCAATCTGGAAAAGAAAAAAGAAGTGCGAATGTAGCATTTTTTTCGATTTTTAGAAAAATTCCGGGTTCAAAATTTCAAGAGATTTTACATCTCTAGGAGAAGCCCCCCCTTCCCCCCCCGTCTCACCCTCCGCTCTTCTGGCTCCGGGACGGTGGGGGGAGGACGGCCCTCCTCGGAAGGGCCCCTCGGTGGGGGGGGGGACGGCCCTCCT
>NW_015174352.1:173176-190317 GCF_001447785.1 Gekko japonicus
GGAACCGCTACGCAGGACGGCCTTTTCCGGTGGCGCTCGCGGCTGGGGAAAGGAGGCCTCGGCCTAGCGACCATAGAAAGGGAGCGGGGCCTTGGCGGGTGGTCTCTCCCCGTCCGGCCCCGGCGTGCGTAGCCGGACCTGCCCAGCGCTGCCGGGAGGCCTGGATCCCAGAGCGGCCCGGCCCGCAGGGACGCTCGCGCGTGTCCTCCCTGTCTCTCTGCGCGTGCGCGTGCGCGCGTGTTTGCCGGCTCCGACGCAGGCCCAGCTCTCCCGCCGCCGCCTGGAGGTTGGCAACACCGGAAGAAGCGTGTTCCGCGTGATGGGGGGAGGCGGAGGGGCCGCCAGAGCGCTCTGAGGAGAAGAAGAAGAACGTTAAGAGGGAAGCCAGCGGACTTCGACGGACACACCTCCGGTGGGTCCGTCGAAGTCCGCCACCCGGCATTTCCGGCCCTCGCCGTGCGACTTCGGGAGTGCTGCTGGGCGGCGGAGGGGCCACGGGGGCCGGCGACCCAGCGCTGGCTTCCCTCTTAACGTTCTTCTTCTTCTTCTTCTCCTCAGAGCGCTCTGGCGGCCCCTCCGCCTCCCCCCATCACGCGGAGCACGCCTCTTCCGCTGTTGCCAACCTCCAGGCGGCGGCGGGAGAGCTCCCGCGGTGACGACGGACCCCCGGGCTCCGCGGCTCGGCTCCCCTGCAGATGAACGGCTCCTTTGGGAGGGGGGGGGCTCCCTGGCACATGGCGCCCCGTGGAAGCCCCCGAACCCCGCCCTCAAAACCCTCCAGGTGTCTCCCAACCCAGAGCAGCTGCTTCTTCTAACAAGCTTTAGCCTGCAAAGGCTCACAACTCTCCAAAATGTTTTAAGAGTTTCCACCGACAAACTTCTTTTGCATCATGGATAAACTCTCTGATGCAGTGGCTTCCTCTACTAATAGTTCATGTTCAAAATCTACTTTATGCACGAAATGGTCTCCTTTTTTAGAATATGTCTTCAATAATGACACCTCTAAATTTGCTGTTCCTTCTCAGTATGTTGCAGTATTTCATTATATGTAATTTTGTGTTGGTCATATTTATACCAAATCCCATTGTTGTTTACTGTACTATTGACTAATAAGTATTAAAAAAAAAAAAAAGAGTTTCCATTGTTGATGGACAGGTACTTTTGACGACTCCGTTTCTAAAGACTTTCTCTGCCCAAAGGGGGTGCCCAGTATTTTCGATTCCAGGAGTCCATGCCTCTTGCATAGGAATAGCCTTTTAAATATGTATGCCAGTGGTCCCCAAAGTGGTCGATAGGGAGCCCAAAGGCAGGCTCCATGCTTTTCACCCATCCGCAATGGACCCGGCTAGATGCTGGCAAATGGCACCACTTAGGGTAAAGTTTCTGTCTCTGCATAAGTGCTGGAATCTGGTGGAAACGATTCGCATTTTCAGGCCTGTTTCTGTCTCTGTCATTGTACTGTTTTTGCTGGCAAGCTCTTGAGTGTGGTATTTATTTTCCTGTATTAAGAGTGGCTCAAGTGGTTAAGACGCTGAACTGCAGGCTGTGGAAGGTCAGTAGTTCAGCGGTTCGAGACCCGGGTGCCGCAAGACAGGGTGAGCTCCTGTCTCTAGTTCCAGCTCCTGCCAACCTAGCAGTTCGAAAGCAAGAAATTGCAAGTAGATAAATAGGGACCACTTCGTTGGGAAGGTAACAGCATTCCGTGCGCCTTGGTGTTTAGTCATGCCGGCCACATGACCACGGAAACGTCTTCGGACAGCGCTGGCTCCTCGGCTTTGAAACGGAGATGAGCACCGCAACCCTAGAGTCGGACTCGACTGGCTTTTGAGCAAGGGAACCTTTACCTTTACTTTTATTAAGAGTTACTTAACCTGTTGATTATGAAGTGTGCTTTTTTAGCTTTTGTTGTTGTTCAGTCACACAGTCAAGTCCGACTCTTTGTGACCCCATGGACCAGATCACGCCAGGCCTTCCTGTCTTCCGCTGTCCTCTGAAGTTTGCTCAATTTCATGTTTATTGCATCTATGACGCTGTCTAACCATCTCATCCTTTGCCGTCCCCGTCTTCTTTGACCTTCAGTTTCATTATCTGGCCTTCCAGGGAACGGTCAGGGTTGATTTCTTTTAGGATTGACTGATTTGACCTTCCTGCAGTCCAAGGGACTCTCAAGAGTCTTCTCCAGCACCATAGTTCAAAAGAATCTATTCTTCTGCGCTTGGCCTTCCTTATAGTCCAACTCTCGCAGCCATACAAGACTACATAAGTGTTATTTTTGTTGCAGCCCACCCAATATCAATATTTCTAGGTTATATAAATGTAACTCTGGGGTTGGCTGTCCACTGGAGTGGGGGGGGGTATTTTGTCCCAGAGAGGGAGCCGTAGGAGAGTTCTGAGGGGGAAACGGCTCTGAGGAGGAAAAAAGGAGGCCGAAGCCATCTGGTTCCCAGGGTAGAGAACAGTGGCCGGAGAAGGAGCCTCAAGGGGGCTGCAGCCTCCGGAGATCTGCAGGAATTCAACAAGCCTGAAGAATAGCAGCCCCACCAAGAGCCATGAAATGGCTGAAAGTGTGGAAGAGACATTGTGCTGCATACGAAGGACAACAGAATTTTCAGTACAGCTGAACATGTCAGCTTTGCCAGGCAATGAATCTTTGCTTCTCACATGTGTGCACTTTATAAAAGATGAAAGTTTGGCTCAATAGTTGTTTGCAAGGCAGCTAAGAACAGATACTAAAAGGAGAGTCAATAATTAATGCTGTTCATCAAAGACAAGGAAATTCCACTTACTAACATACTTGCTTGTACAACTGATGGAGCACCATCAATGACTGGTCACTGCCATGGGTGTGTTGCTTATTTCAAAAATGCACTGCCAAATGTCTTTACCATTCACTATGTCATTCATTGCCATCATCTGGTTGCAACAAAATTCAGTGATTGCCTGCACAGGTCATTACGCAGTGTCATTACTGCAGTGAATAGAATTAAAAGCCCATGCACTCAAGGATCAGCTACTCTGGGAGCTCTGTGTTGAGAATGCTGAATATTTTGAATGTCTGTTGCTTCATACTGAAGTTGGTTGGCTACCAAAAGGCAACTGTGTGAACTGCTTTTAAGACCTTTTCAACACTGTCGTGGAGGTTTTTTGAAGACACAAATGCTTTCCTTAGTGATGAACTCAAAGAGATCATGATATTGCTTGTTTATCGGAACAAATCTGTCATCTCTATATTTATTTTAAAGGTTAACTGTATTGAAATGCACTATAGGCCATCATGAGAAATACCAGTTTCCCAGCCTGTCTGAGCTAGAAGAGAAAGGTGGGATACAAGATGATAATCTGCAGGGGGGTTTTGTGACCATTTGGATCTGCTGCATGAAGATATGGTTTGAGCGATTTGAGGAGCTTCTTTCGATGGAAATTCCAGATTGGGTGATAAATCCATTTTCAGATACTGAGGAAGCTGAGGTAGTGGAGGAAAAACTAGTTGAGCTACAAAATGACAATGAGCTGAAGCCAAAGTTTAAGAAATTGTACCAAGAGTTTTGGTTATAGAAATAAATTTCTGATCACTTTCCACCACCATGGTTAAGATGCCTCTTATTGCCTTTCCAACATCATATTTGGTGGAACATGGTTTTAATGTGGTCATCCAACTTCTCTCCCAGCAAAAAAAATCGACCCCAGATTTCTGAACATGGTGATTTGAGACTCCTGTTGAGTGACTTTAAACCAGACATTGGGAAAAACTGGTATTACAAGCCCATCCATCGCATTAAGAATTTACCGAACAGTGAAGATGTGGTATCTATGATTCTTGCTAAATAACTATCAGACTCTGTAAAACTGGTGTCACTGGATCAAGTTTATCAATTTTGCTGAATAAAGTTTTGAATAAAATTGCAAATAATTGTTCCTGTTCTGAATTCTAGTGGGTTGTGCAAACAATGATTCTGAATGATGATTTCTTAGGGTAGGATAGGAGATACTGCGGATGAGTTTATGGAACTAAGGAGGTGGTGGCCTGAAAAAAGTCTGGGAACCACTGATTTATGCTGTCGCGTCATTGCTGTGCTGTTGTGACACTGACAACTAACTTACACCATCATCCTCAAGCCCATAACAATGAAAAAAGCTATTTCCCTGATTTGGGGTTAATTGTGGAATGCTAGTTGGCAAGAATATTCCTGGTCAGCAAGAAAATAAAACTTCACATTCTTCTGAAAAAGAGCTTATTTATTTTCTCATAATTTATAAAAACACACAGACACACATATACAAAAGGGGAATCTACCAAGTCAGTGGGCCCAGGTGGAACATTGCAAAGCTAGAGCACAGTCCTTTTATAAGTAATTACGCTTAGGATGGCAACAGCCAGTGGTTCTAATGAAGGCAGGGTATCTTCTTGTCAGAGGGAAGGGAATGGGGGAATGAGGGAACATTTCCAAGAAGGATATTGCAGCATTGCTTCTTGGTGTTGAGAGTTCTCAGCCAAACCCATTTGGCACTTCAGATCATTCCTCAGTAAGGCTGCAGAGACTACAGTTTGCAAAGCCGAAAGGAGGAATGTGGAGTGCTTTGAAACCGAGAAGTCTGTCGCAGCAAGCACGGAGTCCACAGAAGAGCTGAATACTCTGTTGTACAAAAGGTTTAGGAACGGGATGAAATCAACTGACTGTACCAAATTTAGAACAGGGTTATAGGGGATTGTGAGGAGAAAAGGCTTGCTGCAAGATACTGATGAGGATTCTGTGACATCATAGCAGGCTAACCTCCGCTTGAGATAACCAAGAAGCATCAGTCAGCTGTGGACTTGAGCAAACTCTTTTCGTAGCCAAAGAGAGTCCTGGTAGAAACGTGGGTCTCCCAAGTGGACAGCAGTCCTCTTATAGAAGTAGTAGTAGAGCACAGCCACTGCAACCAATGAGGTAAGTAACAGTCAACAAGGTTCCCATCCCTATGTGCCATACTGATTTCACTATATTCAGGGGAACTTTGCCCTTGCTTAATTAGATTACCCAGAGGAACAGGAACATAATCGCAGCCTTTGGGATGATGCCAATGCAGTCTGCAAACAGACCATTTCCCTGCTCCCAGCAGACATCCCCTATCTAGCCAGGGGCGGGGTGGGGTCGAGTGAAGACTAAGTCATCCTCACTGATGACAAAGAGACTTGGCACACACACAAAAAATTATTCCACCTAATTCTTACCCAGTCTTTGGAACACAAAGAGGGCCTGTAGTCCATCTGTCCACACAAAGTATTTGGAATTTCTCCAGCGGAGGTTCTATGGGAAAGAAATATAAGAAACTGGAAAAAGACATCATAAAAACAGCAAAGCCACCAATCCAGATTTTTAAAGTGCTACTTGGGCTATTAAGAGCTCTGCTCCCCCAGAACTCCTGCTTCCCTGTTCTCAGTATTTACTTCCATAGTTCAAAATCAGCTAGTTCTACAAGCCCTTCTCTTGAAAATGCAATGATTATTTGTTCTCGCATTCTAGAATACAAACAACTTTAGGCAACAATTTCAACTGAATTTATTTATATATAGCTGTAGACAGATTTATGGCCAAAGGCCAGCTACCTAAAGCTACCTTGAAACATCTGTATTATTCCAGAATCAGGGGCAACAAGCACACGCTTGGGCAAAGACTATGAATTTCAACACTGGAGCACTGCTTTCAGTGCAAAAATAACGCATAAGAACTTATGCTGCACTTTAATGCACGCTACATATTGACTCCCATCTCCGTCCCTGATTGGATACTACTGAGCAACCACTCACTCTTGAGCCCTGTGTTCTTTCAAAGATTTCCTGGGGGGGACACACACACATTAAAGTTGACATGGACACACTCAAAAAAATTACCCCTTGCCAATCCATTCAGACTGCACTGGGAGCGGAAACTCTCATGGATGTCGACACAGTAGGGAGCACCAGTATAGGTGCCGTGACGGAGCACAATGTTCATTCTTTAACTGAGGTGAGGGACTAACTTGACCCCAAGATCCCAGTTAGCATCCCAACCTCAGCTTCAGCCTTACAGATCCTCACCCCCTGCAGCTTCAGACTACAAAACGTATTCTCCTTCACTCATTTCTTGGGGTAAATGTTTAAGTTCAGTAGTCCATGCTACTTATGTCAAGTGAAACCCCTCTGCCTGTTTCCCCTCAATTTGCCAGTCTCAAGTTAGGATGGCACAATCCCTGACCCATACCTTCATCAAACCCTTGGCAGTGGGGGCACTGAGGAGCACAGGAAAGCTGATGCCAGTTTATCATTTGCATGCTCAGAGGGAGAGAGGCCTTTTAATTTTTAAAGCAACACTTTAAATGAAACGGCACACTCTGTGTAAAAAAATAAATGGAGCAAAACTTGTCCTGACAAACCACCAAGTCAAATTTTCCCCACTGTGGTCAGTATCAAATATGCCTGTGGCTTTATTTCATGCAAATGAGTGAATTTTTAATATGTATATATAGGCTTGAATGGTGAGAGAAAACTGCCGTGGTTCTTAATCGCTATCCATAGCCTTAGAATGGTCAAGAGGTGGGAAAGAAAACTGTGGCTTCCACTTAGGAGCAAAGCAGTGGGTGGGGGAAGGGGAAGAGTCCTTTAATTGCAAGTAGATAAATAGGGACCACTTTGGTGGGAAGGGAACAGCGTTCCGTGTGCCTTGGTGTTTAGTCATGCCCGTCACATGACCACGGAAACGTCTTCGGACAGCGCTGGCTCTTCGGCTTTGAAACGGAGATGAGCACCGCAACCCTAGAGTCAGACTCGACTGGGCTTTGGAGCAAGAGAACCCTTACCTTTACCCAATCATAAACAAAGGCAACTGAAAAATGAAGGCAGAAGGGACAGAAACAAAATACAGGGCAAACTGATAAACTAGTCTAACTGGTGTTAAGAGTGTGAAAGCTTGAAGGGGAATAATCCAGACGACTCCACCTCAAGATGGAAACTCCAGTTGTACATTCAGACTTGCCAGCTCCATGCGCCCAGCCTTCCTGGGGAACGCCGGAAGGCACTTTCCAGCTGCCTGGTACTATACTTGCCTTCACATCATTGAATCTTCTAGAAGCACCAACATTTCCAGAGGATTCTGCCCATTTACAGGGATTGCTGTACCTTGGTGTACCACCTTTCTACAAGCTTCTTAAGAAAGGATTTCCACAACTTCTGCAAGTTTCACAATCTTCATATAGAAAATTGGAGCTTCTTTTATCATACTCAAAGAGGATATTTGTGAAGGTAAAATAAGAAGCCATAAAATTGCCTGGTATTAAAATGAGACATAGCATTTTTACAAGACCCTTTTCTTAAAGTTACATGAAACACTCTCTCAATAAACGAGCTCATTCTGTCCAAGAGCCCTAAAACTCATGTTTCTAGTGGAAGTCTATCAATCTGGCCTGTGGGTTAAGTATCCAGACACCACATGGAGCTAGGGGGGAGCTAAGCAAGTACAGGAAGGCTAATCAGATCAGCCGATTTATACAGAACACTTAGACCTATTCTAGCTCCTGACAACAGATCACAGAAAATCCTTTTAAATCCTCCTGCTTGACTGTCTAGAAGAGTATTCACATCCCAGTATCATTCCAACACAGACAACACAGACTCCAGCTTTACCAGACCTGGGATTCTAAAACCCCAACTAGGAGATGAAAAATACTGTGGGCCCTGGCCTCCAACTGTTCATTACTTAGAGCACAAATCGATTGCTGTGTCTGTGAAAGTCACTGTGTGGGCCTCTTCCCTGAGATGGAAGGAGAGAAAGTTGGGAACCTCTTGTTATCTTATTAGGATTGTGTAAAACAGTTGCTGCTCTATATAGAAGTGTGACATCTCACAAGCTGTTTATGGGAGGTACTAGGCTGCTGTGGCTTCATTACAAAAAGATGACTGTTTTTACTGCACAGTGAATTCATAGTGTTACAAGCACTACTGCAGCATTTAAATGCTCTCTTGTGGAAACATGAAATGTAGCAGCTGTAGCCAGATAAGTTAATGTTGCACCATCCCAGGTACAAGGCACGTGCTTGTGCAGGGACATCCCCAGTGAACAAAACGTGTGGTGATTGTCTCACTTTCTATAGTTGTGAATGAGATCAGTGACATTAATTCTTCAGTATGACACTAGGATAGCCAGAGATTAAACGAATCACCGGTATCAGCTTAGAGATACAAGTCGAGATTTTAGCATGCCTATAGACATATCATAAAGAACAGAACTGGTTATCATTTAAAAAAAGATTCCTAATACACCCAAAACTCTTATTGGGACGGGGAAGAATAAAAGGGAAGTGCTTCAGGTAAAAGTTCTGAAACCATGATCTTCAGGCCATGGTAAGGAAGTTCAACTTCTGCACAACTAATCAAAATAATAAATAAATATTTCCAAATACTCAGGCCTTCTAGCCCTTCAACTAGTTGGTTCACAAAGCTACAGGAAAAGTTAGGAAGTCAGGGAAAAATACACTTCTAAAGAAAATAAGGGTCAGGAAATTTAAACAAAGGTTAGCAATCTAACCTGAAAGGAGATGTACAAGTAAGAATTCATTTGGAAAGACTACAGAAAGCAGACACTGAGCAACGAGGCAGTACAGCTAAGGATGTTCAGTATGGTGAACTATCATGTGCCATACAAACACAACATTGGTGAGCCATGAAAGACAATTTAAATAATAACTGTGTGTGGTCGTTGCAAGGTTATTTTTATAGACCCTAGATGCTAATTATAAGCAATTAAGGCAAGCAGAAATCTCTAAAATGAGATACTCAAGGCAAGGAGAAAGGCAATATTGCTAGGCCAAGACCTGAACTATGTACATCAGGAATACATCTAAGGCCTTATCTGAAGACACACCATATGTGTACATACTACACATGACCAGTACAGATCCAGGTGGGTAGCCATGTTGGTCTGAAGCAGTGATACAAAATTAAGAGTCCAGTGGCACCTTTAAGACAAACAAAGGTTTATTCAAGGTATGAGCTTTTGTGTGCAAGGCACACTTTTTCAAAAATTTGAAAAATATTTGAAAAAAGCTCATACCTTGACCAGAATAGGCAAAAGAAGCCTGATAGATGTGAGATATTTGAAACAAGTGTCTCTGGGTAAGGAACACATAGCAGATAAGAAAACTGAACTGTCAAAAGCAGATAACAGAGTACAGACAGGGCAGGCTATGTTTGAAAGATTCAGGGTAAGGTAATTTGTTTCTGGGTAAGGTAATTTGTTTCTGGGTAAGGTAATTGAGAGAGAGGCGGCAGAACAGCTCCAGAAATTCCTGGATGACACATCGATGTTGGATCCATTTCAATCTAGCTTCCGCCCCGGCCACAGGATGGAGACAGCACTGGTCACCCTCATGGACAATCTCCGCAGGCAGCTGGATCGAGGTGAGTTGGCGCTGCTGATACTACTTGACACAGTCAACTATGATCTACTGACTCAGAGCCTTGCCGACGTTGGAATCCAGGGGTTTGCCTTGCAATGGTTCACCTCATTCCTCCATGGTCGGGGACAGAGGGTGGCGCTGGTAGGGACAGTGTCTCCAAGGTACCTGCTGGAATGCAGGGTCCCCCAAAGAGTACTTCTCTCCAATGCTACCTCTAAGCTGTGGAGTCTTGGGAGCAAAAATTTTACTTTGTGAGCAACTGGCATTAAAATTGTGAGTGATTTGGCTACTGCATAAATTAGTTTGCTCTGGAGCCCTCCTTCCTGAGCTAAGACAAAAACATGTGAGCCGGAGGCTAAAAAACGGTGAGCTAGCTCACACTAACTTAGCTTAGAGGGAACACTGCTTCTCTGCCTGGTGTAATGTGCCCCCTCACCCAGCTAGCGTGGAGTTTAAGGTTGGGGTGTCACCAGTATGTGGATGACACCCAGCTATTTCTGTTGATGGGCGGCTGGCTGGATGCCATTCCTGTGAATTTAGCCGAGGGATTGAAGGCCATAATTGGGTGGTTAAAACAGAGTCAGCTGAAACTGAATCCAGGTAAGATGGAGGTTCTGTGGCTGGGGGAGGGGGGTGCTGTGGTTGGGTTACCAACTCCTGACTCTTGACGGTGTGCCATTATCACTGGCACCGACAGTCAAGAGTCTGGGCATGACTTTGGATGCTGCCCTGTCTATGGAGGCCCATGTCACGAAGGTTGCCAAGCTGACATTTTTCCAACTGTGCCAGGTTAGGCAGCTGGTTCCCTACCTGTCTTGCCCCGACCTAGCCACAGTAATTCATGCAATGGTCACATCCAGGATAGACTACTGTAATTTACTCTACGTGGCCTACCCTTGCACTTGACCCAGAAGCTTCAACTGATCCAGAACGTGGCCATTTAGGTCCTTACGGGGACCCCTTGGACGGCATATATCCAGCCTGTGCTGCATGAGCCTTCCAGTGGAGCACCAGATTAGGCTCAAGGTTTTGGTTCTGACCTTCAAAGTCCTTAGCAGTCAAGGACCTACATACCTTCTGGACCGCCTCTCTCAGTATGCCCCTGGAAGAGCATTACGCTCCAGGAATAAGAACTTTCTGGTGGCCCCTGGTCTGACAGAGATCCGGCTGACCTCAACTAGGGCCAGGGCTTTTTTCGGCCCTGCCCCCACTTGGTGGAACCCTCTGCCTGAGAACATCCATGCCCTGCAGGATTTACTACCTTTCCGCGGGGCATACAAGGCAGAGATGTTCTGCCAGGCATTTGGTTGAGGACAGCGATGGGACAGTATAAAATCTGGGACTCTCTCATGCACACACCCCACTCTCCACAACCCCCTCCCCCCCAGACAGCCTGTGGAAATTAAAGTGGATTGCTTTATTTGATGATCTATTGTAGGCCTTTTAGCGTTGGTTTTAACTGTATTATTTATTGTATTTGTTCTGTTGTGATTAGAGATGTAAAATTTCCGGAAATTTTGAAGCTCGGGAAAAAAAAAAGTTTTTTTTCCGTTTTTTTCGGGAAAAAATTGAAATTTTCGGAAAAATTGAAAAAAATGCTATATTAGCATTTTTTTTTGTCTTTTCTAGATTGAAAGTCATTCTGTTACTTTAGGAACATAAAATATGACTATGGACATTTTTACTTGGCATGAAATTATCACAACTAGCATATTAAAAATATAGTGTATCCAAACGATTATTACAAACAGAATACCCATCCACATGCAAAAACAAAACTGAAACCTTTTTATTTTCTTCTGACAATAGCACCTCCTAAAGGAAGAAATGCATCTTGTTCTTGCATTGGAGAGTTCAGTTTGTAACCTAGGACTTGCTTCTCCTCAGTGCACAGAAATTAGATCAATCTGATACCATATATATATATTTTAGAAATGATTTGGAAAATATTTGAACACCTTGTCTTAAAATATTTTATTCATCATGTTAAAATAAAACGTTCCATAGTCAATTTATTTTATTTTATTTTTTCAATTTTTCGGAAAAAAACGAAAAAGGCTTCAGGAAAAAAAATGGAAAAAACCTTTTTTTCGCCAGAATTTTTCCAGTTTTTTTCCGGGCCTTCACATCTATAGTTGTGAGCAGCCCTCAGCCCTAATAAATCAAATCTAATAAATACCATCAGTGGCATTTGGATCCTAACTGAGCACACCAGTAGGGAATTTTAGTCATATGCTGATAAAATTAGAAAGGTTTGAAAGTACTTTCACATGCGAAACTGTGTCCCACTCCATGATGAAAACGCTGTTTCTAATATATGGCATTTAACAATTGTATTCCTTTAGATGCTTTCCAATTTATCTTATTTCAGATATTCAGATTTTAATGCCAGAACGTCTTGCACACCCCCACCCACAGAACTTCCATGCCTATGATCAGAGAGACGGATACGCGACTGAGAACCTGCTAGGGGCACAAGAGAAAGAAAGGACAACGTATTTGATGTCTTGGTGGTCCTTGCTGATGCCTATCTAAAACTGATGGCCACAGTCCCTGAACAGACCGAAGTAGTAACAAAAAAACTGCAGGAGTTTGCGCTAATAAATTTGAAATATTAATCAAAAAGATTTCATACAAAAGAGTGTACAATATTTGCATAACATATCAAATGCAAGTGAAGACGGTGATCTTCGTTATGTTCTGCCGTTTCGACACAAGTCTTCTTCTGAACAATGATATATACATGTGGTGTCTTTCTATTTCATTTCAACTGATTCATCATCAACAATTTCATGGATCTCTCAGGATTGTCTAATACATTGTAGAAACAGTTTCTAGAAAAGCCTGGCAAGGCAATTCAACTTCATTCGCCCATGGAAAGGCTTTTCTAGAAACTGTTTCTACAATGTATTAGACAGTCCTGAGAGATCCATGAAATTGTTGATGATGAATCAGTCGAAATGAAATAAATAGAGAGACACCACATGTATACATCATTGCTCAGAAGAAGACTTGTGTCGAAACGGCAGAACATTCTGGAGATCACCGACTTCACTTGCATTTGATATGTTATGCAAATATTGTACACTCTTTTGTATGAAATCTTTTTGATTAATATTTCAAATTTATTAGCGCAAACTCCTGCATAGTTTTTTTGTTACTACTTCGGTTGGTCCTTGCTGATGTGCCAAGAGAATAACTAACAGGATCAATGTGAACACTGACTCTGCATTTCTGGGGGCTCTCCCATCCGTCCAACAGGAAACATTCCTACACATCACATTGAAGCTGGCAGTAGGTGCAGAAACCCGGGGCTATCACGTTGTTTAAGAAAATATCATACCTAGGGAAACTGGCGCTGGAGATGAGTCTTGCAGACACTGCCCATAGTGAGACAGGTCTTTTGAGTTTGTAAGCCACCCAGAGCCCTGCTTGCAGGGAAGAGCAGCCTAATAAATACTCTTGCACAATACTGGTTTTTTGCTTTGTATCCCCCCCTCAGATTTCCACATTAATAAAACCCACAAAGTACTAAGTCCGAGGAAGCAGGAAAGTAAGTAAATAAAGCATGCTTGCACATATTTTATTTGCTTTCCCAGTTACCTATGTTCAGAATTCAGGCTCCATTGATAATTAATATAAACAACTTTATTTATGAGCCAAACATTACCGGAATGCTATCCTGCCTTACCATAACCCAGATGTGGAAGAATATGCTCAAAGCAAGGTATGCTGCTGAGAGGACAATAGTTCCTTTAAATTTGTGGAACAGAAGATTAATCAAGCCAGCCTGGAAGACGAAGGTATTGAAGAACATGAGGAAGATGATGATAACGTTGAAGAGGATGGCAATATCCTGAATGCTGTGGGAAGAAAGGCATTTTAATCAAGACACTGATGAATGCCTTTTCACACCCTTGGACAGCGGTTAACAATTAGTTGGAGAACAATAAATACATCAAAAATAACTACAGAAATTGCTGTTGTACACATTCCTCTGACAACCACACATAAAAACCCAAGGCTGTGCCAGAACCACACCACTGGAATAAAAGCCATCCTAAGCTACCTTAATGTGGTTAATGTATGGACCAGATTACGGGCTCCCTCTTTTTTCGTTTTGCATAGGTGTGGGAGACCCCAAGGGAACTGGAACTAAGGCTATGATCCTAAAGCACATTTATGAGGAAGTAAATCAAATAGGATTCCCTGGGACTTATTTCTGAGTAATCACACTCAGGACCATGTTGTAAAGGTCTTTATTCCAACTCACTTATTCAAATATTAGTCTGTAGCATTACCCAAGGACCTGAAGACAAACTGTGACTTTGGCCCCTCAATTACTCCCTGACTTTTAGCGATGGGGTTTTTGCTCTCAACACCTTTGAGGCATTTAGTGCTTTATATTTAGGGTTTAAAACACTTTCTATTGTGCCTACTAGACCACAAGGTTCTCATGGCAGCTTACAAACAATTGAAAAAAATCCAATATCAACAGAAATTTTAAAAAACTACTAAAACAAAACACTTTAAAAACTAAACTGTTTACCATCAGTCTTCAGACTTTTTGAAGTGGAACCCACTTCTAAATTTATTATACTTTTCTGGCACCCCCAGCATGAAATACAGGAAATGTCACAACAGTTACCACTGAAGAAGCTTGTATTCTATTGTTCATGTTTTCTATTTATAAATCCACAAGAAGGGGGACCCACGATACTTGCGGGGGGGAGACGCTCCACGGGAGAAGCAGCCGCAGGTGAGTCTTCTCCCCTGAATGGCGAGGCCCACGTGGCTCTCAGCCGTTGGGCCTGCCAAGCCTTCTCCCCCCCCAGTGGCGGCTGCAGCAGCGAGACAGTTCTCAGAGCATTCTCTGCGCATGCGCAGGGAACGCTCTTTTACTTTTGGGGGGGATTTAAATATCCCCCTATAGTTTTTTATAGATTTCAGATTTTTCTGCACATCTGGGAATTGCCCCAAATGTGCAGGAAAATCTCTTTGCCCCCTAGGTGCCACTGATGGGCGGATTTAGATATCTGCACGCAGGGTGCGCCTTGGCTATTAGCATATAGGTAGCATTAATGAGCAACAGTCTGCATTCACATCCATTTCACACATTATATGGAGGCAAACCCACCTTTGCCATCACTCTCCCACCTCACCTTGTTTCTCCTCCACACTCCTAGCTTTGCAGTCTACCCATCAACACATCAGACCTTAGGTAATACCAGGAAGAGGCAAAAAAAGTCCCAATAAAAGACTGAGTAAATAAAAACAATTTCAGCGGTGCCTTAAGTGCAGCTCTGTAGGCACCAGGTGGATGGGTGTGGGGAGAGAATTCCATAGACAAGGAGTCCAAACAGAAACTGCTCTGTGTAACCATCCACTTCATATCTGAAAGTGAATGTAAAGATCTCCATAACTGAGCAGGCCCATATGGAAACAGGCAATTCTTCACATATATTCCAGAGCCATAAAAAATCTGGGTCTCTGCTATTCTTGATACTACACCGTGTTTTAGGAATTTGTAATAATCTATCTGTTCCTTCAAGAAATTCCCAAGTGGTATAATTTCAGTACTTCATAATTTATGAGACAAGAGGCCTAAACTTTATCAAGTTGTTTCTTGTGTCAAATGAAAAAAAGTGTGAAGAAATACAGTTACTAATGTTTATCTGAGTTACCTTGCTTGTAAAAGAGCCAACATTTTGAAGTGTGTCTTAAATTGAACTGGTAGCCAATGGAGCTCTTTGGCAAAACATGTTCCCTCCTACTTAGGTTGCTGCAATTGTAGTTTTGAACTGTCTTCATAGGCAGCCACACCTAGACCACATTTCAGCAATCTAATCTGGATGAGACTACAGACTTTGATGGGTGTAACTTTACTAAATATTGCACTGCAAGTCACATTTTCTGTAAAGGGCCTCAGCTGATGAACCAACTGAAGGCACTTTGTACCACAGACTAATATGTAGTTACTAGATGTGGGCATCTATCTAAAAACCCCCACACCTAATAGCACCCCCAACTTGCACCCATGATTCATTATGCAACCCCAACTGGTACTGTCCAAACCTTGTACACAGATTCAAACAATAAATAGATAACCACAAACATATCTTATTCTGCCATACTCACATGAACAGCACAAGCTGGATGACAGGGGCCATGCGTAGCAGTTCCGAGAAGGAGTTGACAAAGAGGTCATAGAGCAGCAGTAAGAACTGCAAGGTGAGCACCAGGCTATAGCTATTGGTCTGGAGCATCTTCCTTGCTTGCAGCTGTGAAACCTCAATGCTTGCATCCCAGACAGCAGGGCCAGCTCATAGTCAGTAGGGGAATATAAACTTTTCAACACAATACTATCCCTGTTGGCTCCGTAAGACTTGAGTCCTCAGACCTGTAGAAGCAAACAAAAAAGACACAGTAGCAACGGCTAGTGGAGCAGCTCCGTCTTAAGGCTGCAGACAATCCTGGCCCACTTAATGTGCTAAATAGTACAAGTCCACACCTGCATCTAGTTCAATATTTGGGCTAGAAGATAAAACTGAATTATGGCTAGCCTAATTTCAAACACAGAAAAGGAGCCCTTTCCAGTATGAGGATTCAGGGGACATGAATGGGGTTTCCCTTATATTGGGATGGATCCCATAACTTTATACACATATACTTTCTCTGCAGCTTCTCACAACAAACATGAGCAGAGTACCTACCACCTTACTCACTAAGGTTCTGGAAACCTGCCTACAGAGCTGAAATAAACCAAAGGCCAGACAGAGAGAACATGAACGGGTAACACTTTATGAAACAAAGTCGTCACACACAGTACTTGGAAGAAAAAGCTGACGACACAAGAACATTGTACACATCAAATAGAGGTAGGTGGGTGGGAGGCAAAACCAAGCATGCATCCAAGTGGGATGCTGTTATGCAGCCTGGGGCTCAGACCAAAAGTAGCACATCAGTGCTAATTTCCCAGGGCCAGGCGCCACAGATCTGGGTTATGTCACACACACTGCCTGGCACTTCCATGAAAAGGCAGCCAGCCGAGCAGTGAGAAAACCAGTGAAGACACTCTGCTACCCAGTCGGAACAGCCCCGGATCGAGGCTTCCCCTGGCATCCATCCGGCACCTTTCAGTGCAAGCAGCGCTCTACTGTTGCTGAAACAGGAAAACACAGCTCCTGACTTCTCTCCCAGTTCCAGGACGGGGAAAGCAAAGTGCCGGGCAGAGAGAACGCAGGCCCCTGGGCTGGAGGCGGCGGCGAAAGGGCTTGAGAGAGAGACACACACACACACACAGGGAAATCGCAGCGTGGGCCTTCCAGGGGTTGCCCGGCAGCAGGCGGGAGGAGCCCCAGTCTGATACCCAGCTGGCCTCCAGGTAAGAGGGGTCACCGGTCCCTCCCCCCGGAGACAGAGGCCGGACGGAGGCCGGACGGAGACCAGTGTTCCCTCTAAGCTGAGTTTGTGTGAGCCAGCTCACAGTTTTTTAGCCTCCGGCTCACACATTTTTATCTTGGCTCAGGAAGGAGGGCTTCAGAGCAAACTGATTTATGCAGCAGCCCAATCGCTCGCTCACCACTTTTAATGCCAGTGGCTCACAAAGTAGAATTTCTGCTCACAAGACTCCACAGCTGAGAGGGAACATTGGTCACCGGTCCCCCCCCCCCCCGGAGACAGAGGCCTCACTCGGAGGACGGACGGAGACTGTGGCCTTAGGCCCGCCA
>NW_015174352.1:190498-200449 GCF_001447785.1 Gekko japonicus
GGACAGCGCGGCCGCTCGGCCGCGCTGTCCTCCCGTCTCTATGGCGCCGTCTCCATGGAGACCGAGACGGGGCTGGCCCGGCGAGTGAGGGGGGGAGGAGGGGGTCCCCGCCTCGCGCCTCCCTTCTTTTTTTTTCTTTTCCCAATAACATTTTATTGGTATAATACAATAGTATCAAGAAAACACAACACCCACATTTTTATAACCTTAGCCAAGTCCACAATGAACTAAAGGACAGTTAAACATCTTAACCAGTACAATATGAATAAAAAAATGTCAGCATTTATACTTCAATAAACTTTGGAACAAAATCCCTTGTTTTTTACAATGTATTCTGATTAAAGCCTGTTCTGTTCGCGGTTACCAACTCAATAAAGTGCCTTCTGCCCTCTAAACTATCAATAGGCATTCCATAGCATATCTAACAATGTGAAAAACAAAGTGAACTTATAAACCATCAACAATTTACTGTGAGGATATCAGTATTTTGCTATATCTATGTAGTTTCAATAAACAATATTCGTTTGAACCATATATAAGTCATTATATCCATTTAATATAGTTATTCCAGGATGCTGAAATGAATTTTTCTTCTGTTAAGGCTTCTAGAATAGGAAACCATTTAACTTCGAACCCAAAATGTGCAATGTTCCCTTTATTCCTGTTAACTTTAGCTGTGATGCTTTCCATGATGAACTGATTCCACAACTTTTTGTACCAGGTTTGAATGTCAGGCGGGGAAACATCTTTCCAGCAAGAGGCAATAGATAGTCTAGCTGCATATAACATTGTGTCAAGCATTTCTCTATTATGGTGTTGTGCTATTTCTTTTGGCCAGAGGTTAAGAAATAAGTTTTCTGGCGTTTTTGGGATAAGAATACCTAAGATGTTCTGGATATGTTGCAGGACTTCATTCCAAAATGAACTGATTTTTTCACATTCCCAGAAGCAATGTGCAAAGTTTCCTATTGTTTTGCATCCCTTCCAGCAATATGGCGTGTGTTTAGATGTTATATGGGATAGTCTCTGAGGCGTCATGTACCATCTGGTTAGTATTTTAAATTTGTGTAGATCTATTAATATTGCGCTAGGCGTGTTATTCTTTTGTTTCCCATTTTTTTTCCATGTCTCCTCGTTTAGAGTCTGGCGCCCCCCTCCTGCACGGGTCCCTTAAGCCTTGTGAGGGTTAGGAAGAGACGTCGCGGGCGCGTCATGCGCTTCTGGATACCTGTGCATAACCCCCCCTCCCCCCCCTATAACGAGCGCAGCAGCGGCGGCTCCTCCTCAGGAACCGGGGGGGGGGGTCTCCTGCAGAACGAGTCTCCTCAGGCCGGTGACCTCTCGCCAAGTAGGGTCAAGCGGCTAAGAGTCCACCGTAGTAACGTGCAACGCTGAGAGATGACGGGCATTGGGCTGTAAATAGCCAAGCTTCCCCCCCCCCCCCCCCTTGATCAGCCGCCTGGCTCCGACAAGCAGAAGTTCAGCCAAGATCGCGACATGTTTTGCATTATTGTATCTCGAGAGCCAGTCGAATCCCGACTCCAGGGTTGCGGGGCTCATCTCCGTTTCCAAGCCGAAGAGCCGGCGCTGTCCGAAGACGGTTTCCGTGGTCACGTGGCCGGCGTGACTAGAACCCCCCCCCCCGCCCACGGAACGCGGCTAATGTTCCCACCGCGGCGGTCCCTGTTTATATCTCCTTGCAATGTCTTGCTTTCGAACGGCTCGGTTGGCAGGAGCTGGAACTAGAGACGGGAGCTCACTCCGTCTGTCACGCGGCACACTCGGGTCTCGAACTGCTGAACGGCCGACCTTCCACAGCCTGCAGCTCGGCGTCTTAACCCCTTGAGCCACCGCAGCTCCTTTATTGTATCTACATGATTGGAAAAGCTTCCCTCGCTCAATGTGTCCTGCAGCGGTCGACGAAGATTTCATTTTGCTATAGAAAGAGAATTTCATCGCCGCCTCCTTAGTTCTATACTCACCTTTCACAGTGAAACTACATTTCCCAGAAATCCATCGTCATCCATACCGGATATGTAGATTGGACGATTATAAAACTGCGAAGAGAGGGGTCCCTGTGGCTTTGTGTGATGAGCTATCCTCAAGGGTCGTCAGCGCTCTGGAACTACTTTTCCCGGCATTCCCTGCGTGCAAGGCGGAAGCGAGGTGTGAGAAGTCGCATGTTTTCCCTTAGTTCTATGGTTGCCTGTTTGTAGTTATGCTTATGCGGATCGGTATTAGGAAAGGATAAAAGTTATAGTGTTTCTTTCTCTTTGTAGTCGTCATGTTCTTTCTGTGACTCTGCGTAGCCTACCTCACAGGGTTGTTGTGAAGATGAGATGGCATGGTGTGAGCATGTACGCCACCATGATTTCTTAAAAACAAACAAACACAAAAGTAGCTAATTTTGGAGCCATAATCTCTCTGGAGGAAGGGTGGGATAAAAAACGTAATAAGCAACCACTAAACAATAATTTGCAGTAGACGATTGTAGGATATTCCCTCTCTCCATTTCACTCTCGATTTCAGCATTTTAGTTCTATCACTGCCCTCTCACTTAACTAAAATGAAATATTTCCTTGTTGCCAGTGTCAGCCCTGTTCATGTGTCTGAGAATTTATATGTTGTGGAGGAGTTTCCTTTCTGCTTTGAAACTCTGATGGTTATCTGGCTTTGATTCTCGCGGCCTGGTGAGCTCTGCTTGGTTTAAAAAAAGAAAGAAAAGGCTTATTCTATAACTTGTGCATTACCTGTGTGGCCTCTGAAAGCCTAGGCTGCAGTTAAAATCTCTAAAATGTCGGCACTTTTCATTTTTTATATTTGCAGTTCCTGCATGGTTGAGTTTTCTAGTCCCGGTTGGCATTGCCGCATTGCTCCCCTGAAAGCTGGTGGCAGTGAAATTCACAGGCAATACTTGTAATACAAGAATGACTTTGGGCTTGCAGAAAGGAAGAGCATGCCACTTCTCCGGTTCTCCAGAGAACCTGAGTCCAGTTCTGCATGGTAGTTCATAAAAGTTCACAGGATTTTATTACAGTTCCCCCACACACACCTTTGGTTTCCTTAATAAGATAAATTAGGTTAAATTAGCATGTATATCTGGAATCAGTAATTCCTGACTGAACACCTTTGACAATGGACAGCTTTTGCCTTAAAGGTACTTTGTGTGCTTTCTGGGGACTTCTGTGTTAGAAAAAGACACACACACACACACGCCAAAAGTCTGCGTGGAGCACTAAGCCCAGTAGGGGTGAACTCTGTCGCCTGGGCTCTATAGCCCCTTGGCCCAGAGTGCAGTCCCAGTCGTCCTCCTGCCAGGCCCTTGAATTCTTGCATGTGACAGAACAACAGGCTGCAACAAGCCTTTAGCAGAGCATGAAACAATCTCTTTGGAAGTGGGGAAAAGTTATGCTGTTAGAACTTGTAAAGTGAAGGGAGGAAAGAGTAACGTATCACAAGGGATGGAGAGTGCCGTCATACCATCTGCCAGCTAACCCTTGCAAACAGCTTCCTTAGATTGGCTTCAAAGTTCAGTGCCAGTTCTAGGATTTGGGGGGTCTTGGGTAACCTAGTCAGTTGATTTTACTTTGTGAGCTACTGGCGTTAAAGTTGTGAGTGAGCAATTTGGCTAGTGCATAAATTAGTTTGCTCTGGAGCCATCCTTCCCGAGCTAAGACAAAAATGTGTGAGCCGGAGGCTAAAAAACTGTGAGCTAGCTCACATGAACTCAGCTTAGAGGGAACACTGTAACTAGTCCCATGCAGTCACTTATGGCTTGTGAGCAATGCTCCCTCTAAGCTGTGGAGTCCTATGAGCAAAAATTCTACTTTGTGAGCTACTGGCATTAAAGTTGTGAGCAAGCAATTTGGCTACTGCATATATTAGTTTGCTTTGGAGCCATCCTTCCTGAGCTAAGACAAAAATGTGTGAGCCGGAGGCTAAAAAACTGTGAGCTAGCTCACACCAACTCAGCTTAGAGGGAACACTGCTTGTGAGTCCCCATATTTGTAGAAAAACTTGACAAATAAGCCAAAGTCATCTGACTGCAGCATAGCCTGACATGTAATTGTGGACTAGGAAAAAAGGTAAAGGTTCCCTTGCTCGAAAGCCAGTCGAATCCGACTCTAGGGTTGCAGTGCTCATCTGCGTTTCAAAGCTGAAGAGCCAGCGCTGTTCGGAGACATTTCCGTGGTCATGTGGCCAGCATGACTAAACACCAAGGCGCACGGAACGCTGTTCCCTTCCCACCGAAGCGGTACCTATTTATCTACTTGCAATTTCTTGCTTTCGAACGTCTAGGTTGGAGCTGGAACTAGAGACGGGAGCTCACTCCGTCATGCGGCACACTCGGGTCTCAAACTGCTGAACTACCGACCTTCCACAGCCTGCAGTTCAGCGTCTTAACCACTTCAGCCACCGCAGCTCCCCTATTGTGGACTACCTGCCCACAAATATCACACAGGATACAACTGCTAAGAAGTGACTTACACTCTAGTTAAACGATTTGCATAAGCAAGTTCTCTTCTTGGTGTAAATTGTAGAATAGCTTTCCCGTTATGGGAATATACTGGTGCTACATCTTAAACTTTCGGCACCATCCTCATGAGCTGGAGAAAATTCTGCAGGGTCTCCAGTTCAGTCTAATGGACAACTGTGAGGAACTTGTCACCTTTAGAAAGGGGGCTTAGCATAAAACAACATTGTTCTGTCCATACTTTCACTGACTTCTGCTTTCTGGAGAGTGATGCTTCTGTCATTCTGGTCTCGCTCTCTCTGTGCCGGCCTCCTAAACTCTGGGATGAAAGCAGAAGTTGGGGGCGTCTCATGACAGTTGCCCTGCTATAGGAAGTAGAAGCTGCAGGTGCGACCTCTGTGCAGTACTGTTGGGCGTTCAGAGAAAATTGTGGTCTGTAACTGTGAGAATAGTTTGTATAGACATTTCAAAACCCTTGCGGGCAGCTGTCCTTTCCCCTCCATTGGGTTACAATGACCTTTATTTTGGGTTGGCTCTTCCATCCAGCTGTTCTTTGTGTGAAGGCCGGTGTGTCAGTGACACAAATGTTTGCCTTGGGAGCCTGGAAACTGTGTGGCTGTGGAGCCTACTGGCACATAGAGTTTTGGCTCACCAGATTCATTTTAACTGGTTTCTTCCTGTCTGATCAATTGTGGGTTTTGGTTCTCGATGAACTGTTGCAGAGCTAAAGGTGCTTTTGTGTAGATAAGTCCTGGGAGTTAAATTTTGTTCTTGTTTTTTTAAAGATGGGTACTACATAGAGGATTTGGCTAACGATTCTATGGCTTTTTTGTACAAGCTGCCGCTGGGAGAGATGGAAACCATACCAGTGACAGGAAAACCTGTTCTTGACCTAAGCCAACTGATTGAGCCTCTCTTGTCTAGTGGAAAGGAGGTGCCACTGTGGGAGCCCTACCTAGTCTCAGCAGGACATACCCAAGCAAGTTGCGCTTTCCTCATATGGTCTTCTGCTGGCTGGTAGCTGTTTATTGTGGCTTTTGAAAGTACAACATTCCAGCTGGACTGTGATGTCCTTGAGCCTGCCCAGGGAGGCCCTAGAGCTATCCTCCGGGGAGTCTTCGCACGTGTGCGTCTTCTACTGGTTTAGTTGTGCACTTGAAAGCCACTTCCCTAAACCAGCTGCTGGGACTCCTTCAGTTATAAAACCGTCAGTTCAAAGTAGGTGTTCTAGACAGCTCGTGGTAGTGTGTAGAAGGCAAAGCAGTGCTCCAGGGAGAGTGAAGAACTGGCCCGGAAGACCAGGCAGGGCCTTGCGGGAGGTATCTGACGAATGCCACAAACCTAATGTGACGAACGTCACAAACCTAACTGGTGTCTTATTTTTCTTAGGTGTCCTCCCCACGAGGTGTGAGATGCCTGGTATCCAGTTCCTGCCGTTTTCCATCCTCCTTGGAATCCTGGGGGTCCTTTGTGTGGGGCTGACGGGGTTCTGGGGCCAACACTGGCTTGGCGGCTTTGCCTGGGATGGTTCTTCTGAAATGTTCAACTGGCACCCGGTTCTCATGGTGACAGGCATGTTGGTCTTGTACGGCTCAGGTAAGGGACAGGAAGTTCCAAATCCAGCCTCATATTTGCTTTTGCATTGGAACGTGAAGGAAATGCCTTAGTGGCTGGGTGGGCAGGGTGTCTCAGCAATCTTGGTTTTGACAACTCCTTCCCTCTCTCTGCAGCGGCACTGGTGTATCGTGTGCCCCTTTCCTGGGAGGGTCCCAAGCTTCCATGGAAGCTGCTCCATGCGGCATTGACTTTGGCAGCATTTATCCTTGTCGTAGTGGGGCTGGTTGCTGTCTTTGAGTTTCACAACAATAAGAAGATCCCCAACATGTACTCACTGCACAGCTGGGTGGGGCTAACTGCTGTGCTGCTCTTCTCCTGCCAGGTGAGGGGAAAAATCCATGAATAGTTGAGGAGGTTAGCCCCATGGTCCAGCTAGCTCAGCTCTTTCTCTGGCAAAGCTCAGGAGCAAGGAAAGCTGGTGATATCAATCACCTGTTTGTACTTGGAGTCTGGTGGCCCAAAATAAGCTCTTTCAACATGTGGCATTCAGGTTGTCCTCTTTTTTTAAAACCTAACCTTTTTATGCCAAAGGCTTCTACCGTGTCTTGTAGCCACTGGTTAGCTATGCATTGTATGATGAGATACTTTGGTTTGCCTTAGATCTGTTGCCTATCAATTACGTTGGTTTACCTCTCATCCAGATCCTTATATTTTGAGACAATGAGTACTAGTCATATTTTTTCACACACCCCTTTGCAAAGCTGCATGTTTCCTCTTGGTTGTCATTTTTTTTAGCTTCTGTAAGTTAACCCCCCTGCCCACTCAGCATGTTGTGTTCTCTGCCAAAGTCCTGGCATCCGATGCATTGTGCCAACCAGGAAAACTAAATTGGTCATCTGCTTGCAGTTTCTCTAAAATCTGGTGTCTAATTGTCCTGAGAATCTTGGGCTACCAAGTAGCTTATAAATGTGAAGTATTAAAATAACCTTGTCTGTAGAACAATTAGATGTATAATTTGTTTTTAAAGAAGCACTGTGCCAATATATAGATACCATGTTTGGTTCTGTAATTGTTTCGTGATAAAAGTTCCTAATTCTTATTTTTCTAATCTAGTGGCTAATGGGGTTTGCTTCTTTCCTGCTGCCTTGGGCCCCCATCTGGCTGCGGGCCCTCTACAAGCCCATCCATGTCTTCTTTGGCTCTGCCATCCTTTCTTTAGTTATGGCAGCCTGTCTCTCTGGCATCAATGAGAAGCTGTTCTTCAGACTGTGAGTACTGGGGGAGAAGGCAGCAGCAGCTACTAAAAGGAACAAGGGAGGAAAGGGTTTGCAGATCATTTGGGTCTGAAATAATGGGTGGTGAATGAGACACTGGAATAAAAAAACGGCTTGCTAGTTTCAGCCTAGAAAGGCCGAACAAAGGGTGCTGGTCCAGACAGGTATCAGCTGTTGTGAATTCTGAAAGCAATAAATAACCTTCAGAAATACAAATAGGCAAAGTCTCTAAAGATAATTGTACAGCAGTAAGACTGCACCAATGAAACCACAAGTGGCAAACCACCAAGATAAAAAACTGATTAATGAAAGAGAATGATCAAGATTCATTTTGATCCAGAAATGCTCCCTTTTTTTTAACCTATTAGGAGACATTTCTTCCATCTCAGTTTCTCAAAAAGATCCAAGAAAGAACATCACATTGCATCCCATGAAGAGAAGCATTTCTGGCTCAAAATGCATCAGAATTTATTTTCTTTCATGTTTTATTTGTGGACCTCTGTGTGGTTTTGTTGCTTGTTTTGTTGGGCTGATACTCTTGGGTATCAGAGGAGGAGGTTAGCTACAGGGATGACACTTGATTCATAACATGCTGCCATCGGTATATGTAGCTTTGGTAGCAACCGAGACAGGGAGCTGGCATGTGTGAAACAATGGCAGTCCACAAAATAAGGAGTCAGATGTTAAAGGTGAGTGTATTGTGTCAGTACGGGTGTCTAGGATGCTCTTGAGGGCTGATAGGCAAAGCCTTGTGTTAAAGGTTGTGACTAGAGATATTTTGTTGGTATTATCCAGCTGTGTCCTCCTTTAGGGGTCTCTGGGAAGAAGTGTGTAAGCTGCTATTGGTTTCTCATGAAATGAATTTGATCCTTGTCTCTTCCCTTAGAAAAAATTCAACAACACTTTATTCGAAGCTCCCTTCAGAAGCCTGGTTTGCTAACATCCTGGGGATGCTGATCCTGGTTTATGGTCTCTTAGTATTATGGGCTCTTGCTGTGTCTGCATGGAAGCGCCCAGATGCAAATTCACAAGGAATTCAAGAGGTAAAAACAACAACCCTGGCTTATTGAAAGGAAAAGCGCAGGCGGTGTACTTTACTCTTCGTTTATTGATCTCTGTAGTGCATTCAACTCTCTCTCTCTCTCTCATTAGACTTTGGAGAAAACTTTTTAACATGAGTATGCCTGGCAGATTGCTGGTGTTTATTAGGAATCTATATGCTGATGCTCCAAGAGACCTGGGCATCGGCTTTAGCTCCCCCTAACATGGAAGGTTTCAAGGTTTACAGCATTCCCGCCATCAAGATCCATAACAAAGGTAGAAGCTGTGGTGGCTTGGTTACAGCGGTCAAGAACTCTCTTCAGTTGGAGGTGGAGTTGATCCCTCATGATTGTGAGGACTTTGTGCTACCTCTCTTGTTTAGAGGCCCCCCGTGGGGGAGTCTTTTGTGTTTAAATGTATATCTGCCCCCCAATGGTATAAACGGAATTAGTAATGAACTGTGTTGGGAGAAACTGGTGGCCCTTATGGAATGGTTAGTGGCCCAATACCCAAACACTCATCTAATTGTGGGGGGCGATTTTAACGCCAGGATCGGGTCCTCAATTATGGATCAGGAGGATGGGGGGTGTCCATATGGGAACATCTTAGCTGGTGGGCGTACCCTCCAGGATCCGGTTATTAATAATGCTGGTAGGAGATTTCTGGAGACTCTTGCAATGTTTAATTTATTAGTGCTGAATGGCACAAGGTGGGACTCTTCAAAGGGGACTTTTACCGATTTCTCCGGCTTGCGGAGAAGTACCATTGACTTTGTGGCCGTCTCGGGGGACTTGTTAGAACAAATCCTTTCTTTTGAGGCGATTGAGTCCATACACAGTGACCATAAGCCACTGTTCGTAATTGTATGCGGCCGGAAGGAAATAACTAGGGTCTCGGACGATTTTAATGGGAATGCCCCATCACATAGGAGACCTAAATGGACTACAAATGTCCAGGAATCAACTGCGGAGGCACTCCCTAGTGTAGGAGTGGTTTCGGATTGCACTGACCAAACCAGGGAAGAGGTTGACGTGATTCTGTCTTATGAGAGTATTGTGGAACAGTTAAAACCTCTATTTTTGAAAGAGAGTTCCGATAACACCTCTTCTGAGCGGAGAGTCAAGTGGTTTGATAGAGAGTGTGCACAATCCAAGAGATATTTGTTGAAATGCATCAGGTTAGCTAGAAGAGTTAGGGACTTGGAATCCTTTAGGTTAGTAGGTACAGCTAGAAGACAATATAAAGATCTTTTAAAGGAAAAGAAGATAGCATGTACTGCCCGCCTATGGGCGGAGCTCCAAGAGGCGGTTAGGGGTAGGAATGAAGGTAGCTTCTGGCGCCTAATTTCAGCAGGCTTTAATGGTAAATCAATGATGAGGGGTTCTAATATCCAAGCTGAGACCTGGTTTGCCCATTTCGCCAAGGTTTTTAGTTGTGATTGTGAGAATATCCAGGTAAATCCCTCTCTTTCCGCACTACCACATTGGCCAGAGGTAACAGAGCGTGAGGTGAGGTCATTGATCGAATCCACACCCAGTGGTAAATCTCCCGGCGAGGACTTAATTCCAATTGAGTGCTTTAAAGCATTTATTGATTGGTGGGCCC
>NW_015174352.1:201677-217675 GCF_001447785.1 Gekko japonicus
GGGGTCTAGGACTTACTGCAAGCTATTGATGTATATTTCTGTTGTGCTTTGATTTACTTTGTGCTGTTATGGCCAATGGCTAAGACAATAAACGAAACTTGAAACTATATGCTGAAAATATTCTCCAGTTTTATATACCAGGTTGCTCCACCCTCTCAAACCCAATCAGTGTTAGGCAGGGCTGCATCTTGGCCCCACATTTATCTAATTTATATATAAATAATTTTTATCCTAGCCAGGACTGTAGATCTTGTTCTCCTCAGCTAAGTGGTCAGCCTGTACCTTATTTAGCATACACAGACAATCTAGTTTTATTAGCCCGTACTCTCTCAGGTTTAGTAAAAATATTAAATGTGTTTTAGGATTTCTGCATGAAAGAATATTTAGAAATAAACTTCGATAAAAGAAAGGTACCAATCTCCTCTAAATCCAAACTAAAAAGGACGCATTCTTCATCCTTGCATGGAAACTCAATTGAGATAGTAAGAAATTTCAACTACCTTGGGGTTATGTTTAAACAAAATCTCTCTTGGGATTTGCATATCCATACGTTAATGCAGAAGTCAAACTCCTCCATTACTTTATTTTAAAAAAGCTTTTATGGCAAAGGAGGGCAATTTGTTTCAGCACTTATGATCCTTTATAGAGCAATTATAGATTTGGTTGTTAGATATGCTGCTCCAGTATGGTATACTGGTCATATAGAACATCTTGATTTTCTTCAAATCATATTCTTTGGAAACCTATTGCGTGTCTCCTCCACCTTGTGATTAGAGCTGGGGCTTCCAAACCTACTATTATTTCTCAATTTGCCATTAAATGTTGGTTTTCTCTTTTTGAGCCACCAATAGCTTCTGTTTTGTTTCAGTTGTTAATTTCAGATACCTCTATGTTCACCTGGAGCAGAAATTTAGATAAAAGGTTTTCCCTCCCAATAGAGCAACTTAAGGCTGCAAGGAACTGTACTAGGAAAGTAAGCTGTAATAGCCTTTGACAACATATTAAGCTGTAAAAAGCTCAAAATAAGACCTTTTTTTTTGCATCCCTCTAAGGGAAGCTTTTTATTAGTTTTTTACAACACTACAAATTACAACTGAAAATAAGGGAAGGGAAACTACCTCTAAGGAGAAAGAAAAGAAACCCACTAATGACTAAAACCCCAAGTGTAGGAGGTCAATACATCAGCTTATTTCAATATTATTCTAAAATGCTAGTAATACATTGAACCTAGTCGGTTATGCTAAGTTATTTATCTTTTAACCATCCATTTATCTGTTAAATGAAACCATCAGAGCATCCCAAAGTTACTTCTAAATTTTCAGGCACAATTCAGAGTCCTTCAGCCTTTATTTTCTCTTACCTTTTCTTATCCTCAATTTATATGGACTTTTGGGGGCTGCTGCCCCCTTTTCAGAGAGAGAGTCCTCGTCAGAAGACTATCTTGCCATCCGATTTGCTTTCTTCTTCTTCCTTCTTGTGCTCCGCTGGTTCCCCCAGCTGTGTTCTCAGAAACTCTCGTGCTTTAGGAACAATCTTTTCTTTTTTATCGTGGAGCTTGGAAATGACGTCTTCTGGAATTAACCATCTGTAACTGATGCCATTTGTTTGTAAGAAAAGGATTAAGTCTTTGTATTTCTTTCTCTTCTGTCTTATTTCAAATGAAATGTCTTTTAAAATCCTGATGTTGTTTTCCCCGATTTTCAAGGGTGTTTCCATAGTTGCTTTCAAGATAGAATCTCTTACATGTCTCTTCGAGAATCTGACTACTATTTCCCCAGGCAGATTATTTTTCTTGATATATAAGGAATAGGACCTGTAGACCACATCCATCTCGCTGAACAAATATTCCGCTGTCAAATCTGTCAATGGGGCTATTGCATCACTCAGTTGCTTCAGATTCTCTCCTTTATTTTCCGGGACCTCTTCGAACCGTAGGACCAAATCTGCTTTCTCCATTTGCAGCTGCAAAAGTTGTGACTCTTCCGTAACTTGTTTCATTTCCAGCTTTTGCACCTTTTTCTTGACTTTTGTAGTATTGGTGTCCATTTCCTTCATCTTCTCTTCCATTTGCTCCATTGCATTTAGAGATTTAGTCAATTGTAGCTGCTGTGAAGCCAAGCTCTGACCAATTGTTGACAATTGTTGCTTGATATTAGTCATCTCCTCTAGCAGAGGGCGCAAGGAATCTGCCAGCAGTTTAGAAAGCTCAGTGGTCTCTTCCGTTCGAGGACTGCCCACTAGTTTTGCTTTCAACAGTTTGTCTTTATCTGGTTTCTTCTCTGCCATCTTTTTGGATTATTTACTTTTCTTAAAGTTGCTAAAGTCTCTGATATTCGCCCATACGCTTATCTGCGCTCTGGTAAGTCTCTTAAAACAGATTTAGCCGCTTATTTTTCCGCTCCTGCCTTTTTATCTCCATGTTTTTATGCGTTTCGGAGGGGCCCCTCCCCCGCTCGTTTTCTGTCACTCTCTAAGGGGGGCAGCTTTCTTTTTATTTCTTCATACTCGCTTCAGCCCGACTCACAGTTTGTTGTTGGCTAACTGGCCTCGCTTGGCATCGTTTTTTTTTCTGCCTGTTCTCCAATGCTTGTCCCAGTCAGCAGCACTCGTACCATGCGGTCACTCAATTCTCTGGCACTGCACCGTCAAAGAGGTCACCCCTCAAAAGCCCCCTGGCTAGGAGCCTTTTACCAAGGCTCGGGGGGGGGTCACAACCCGTTGCACCCCCTCCTACACACTGGTGTGCAGTTTGCATCCCCGGGAGATGCGTCTGCCTGCGTGTCGCCATAAACCGGAAGTTCTCAAAATAAGATCTTAAATGATCTTGGTGCTCAAGGACGCAAATCGTAAATGTTCTCCACTCTTCTTCCAGATACCCTTCAGTGGTAATTTTTCCTTGCCAGACTATTTCCACTGGTTAGAAATCCATAAGTTTAGACGAGCTGTTCCATTGGCAAGGAGTAACGCCTTCAACTCAGTTGAGGTACAAGGAAGATATAATAGAGTTCCTACAAAGGAATGGAAATGCCCTTATTGTCTGGATCGAGTAGACTTCCTCGCTTATATTGTTTTAGTGTGTCCCCAGAACAATACTGCATGAAATAAATTAATTACTGACTTTCATTTTCACTTTTTTGTGTGTGTGAGAGAGAAATTGTGGAAGAAACTTTGACAGCTAATGGCTGTTAAATCTATGGAAAGGAAAGAAATCCTGATAAGATAAATAGATGTCTGGGAGGAAGTAAACGTGACATGCTTTGAGCTGCAGGAGACCAAAATTCAGCTTGTCCCAGTAATTCACTGGCAGACATTGCAAGCAGGCAGGCTGTTGGATCCCCAAGCATCGAGAATAAATCCACGTTTTAAGAAAAGCAAAATTTATTTCAAAGCGTTGACGACATACTCAAACACGTTCTTTGTTAGAACTGGGGATACACAGTTAGGTCAAGCATAATAAAGGACAGGCATGCATACACCGCAGAACAAAAAGGCACAGAATTGATGAACTCTGCAAAATCACATTAAGGCGATTTGCATGTCATTTTGCATCACTTGTTCTGCGTGCTTAAGGAGGCAGTTGTCACACCAAGGCCCTGCGGTTCCATCTGTTGATTGCTTATTTGGCCACTCTCTTGTTCTCTGAGGTTTTGCCGGGTGTGTAGCCTACATAACTTCCAAGCCTGTTTTTCCTTCCCATGGGCGCCTGGAACCTACTCCTGAGATTCTAAGGAAGATGAATTCTGTGGCCAGTACCCCTGTGTGGATTATACACATAGCTCTAGATGAAAGCTTTATCAGAGTAAATTCCTATGTGCAATTCTAGTAAAAACTCCTCTGGGCAGGGGTCATTTCCTGCAGGAGCGCACAGGAGCGAAGCTCCAGCAGTAAAGAGCCCAGGGGGTGGGCACATGCAACAAGCCCCACCCCCTGCTCCCAGCATCCTTAGTCAGAGCAAGAAGCAGCCAGGTAAGTTGCAGAGCTCCCCCCGGCCCCAAACAGTCCAGTGGCACCTTTAAGACCAAGTTTTATTCAGGTACAAGCTCTCCCTCCTCTGTGAGGGCAGATCTGCACGCCCCCCCCCCCAATAGCTAGCAATCCAAAACAGTCCAGTGGAGCCTGAGCGGTGGGTGTTGCCTTCTGATACACTTCTGGTGATGTCAGGGGGTGTGGCATATGCAAATAAGTTATACTAATGAGTTATGCTAATGAGCTCCTGCACCTCTTTTTCTACGAAATGACCCCTGCCTCTGGGTAACATTTAATTTGCATTATTTGGGGAGTCGGTTGTTAACAAGATACCTATTAGCTATGACAGCTAAATGGGAAATCCCAAGTATAGAAACAGTACACCTCCTGAGTAACAAATGTTTGGGGCAAAGAGAGACTGACTTCCTCTATTATTCCTTGATTATGAGTTTAGATATTCATTTAGCTGGCCATTATTGGAAACACTTTTAATGATCTAACCAACAACCTGCACTCACTAACGGTGAAACTATTCTGTCACAGCAGCCATCACCTGAGGGACATGGCAAATAATCACACTGATACCAAAGGCTTTTTAAACTGTCCCCACATCGTTGTCATGGGTGGTGGGTGCTGTCTGTGTCCCTGGGTTTCTCCGTAAAGCTCAAACACGAAGAGAAAAATGAACTAGAAGAAATGAGGACAGCAGAGTCTTGGCAGCTAGATTATCTCAAGGTAAAGCAGCAGGAAGACCAGGGAAAGTAGTGCTGGGCAGCCCTGTCCTAGAAGCGTCTGTTCTGAGGAAGTCTGAGCTCTGTTTCTAAATAACTATGCTTGGGATCGTAGGCCAAAAACGATTCATGCTGTTTTTAACAAGAATCTTCTACTATGTACACTGCATTGTGCGTTCTTTTGAATAGAAAGGCGAAATTCCCTAACCAAAAAATAAATGGGAGATGACATCAGTGTTGCACTTACCTGTAAAACGAGGTTGCGCTTCGCGTGGTCTTCTTTGCAGGCACACAGTCCCCCCCCCTCCTGCCCTGCTGTGAGCGCTGTTTTTCATCTTCCATAATCCAGTAGCTTTTCATGTGCTTGTGACAACTCAGGAGAATTGAGGGGGGAGGAGGAGGAAGCACGTGACCATCTGAGTGGGAAAATGGCCACCGGCGTGCTCTGGAGGAGAGGGGCTCCACGGAGTGTTTCTGAAATTTCAGAAAATGCTGGGAAAAGTCCCTCCAGTGGCCGGCCTGCACATGGGCCACTGAGCCCTTGACCTCAGATCTTGGACAATCTCCTATGAATTTGATATATTTGATGGTACAAACATGATGATAAAAATACTGAGTTAAAACTAGTCTGACAACTTTCTGTGCAAGTACAGAAGTAGATGGTGCCACGTAGGGCTAATGATGCTCACCCATATTTGAGAGCTGGAAGACAAAGTGAGCAGGCATAATGTCCACTCTCTTCTCCCAAACACTGCCTAGCAAGTACAGTATTTGTGAATTCTAAAGCTATATCTTTTGTGTCACTGGAGTGATGGGCTCCCAAAAGTTCTCCCCGCGTATGTCTTTTCTGGGTATTGAAGGAGTGCCTATTGAAGAAATGGGCAGTTCATGGAAAACTATATTTCAAGTGTAAGGATGAGGACTGGGCATAAAGTTCAGCTCAGACAATAGGGATATTGGGGATCTGGCTGTACTGGCCGTGTGCAGCTGGGTATTGCCAACCCAATAAGATGCCTGATGCTTAGCATGTCAGACTGGCCAATATCTGATGCTGCTGCTGTGTCCCCAACATGACTTCCAATCAGGGGTCATTTCGTAGAAAAAGAGGTGCAGGAGCTCATTAGCATAACTTTTTTGCATATGCCACACCCCCTGACATCACCAGAAGTGTTCCACTGGACTCCACTGGACTGTTTTGGATTGCTAGCTATTGGAGGGGGAAACGTGCAGATCTGCCCTCACAGAGGAGGGAGAGCTTGTACCTGAAGGCAGGCCGGGGGGGGGGGGCTCTGCAACTTCCCTGGGGCTGCTGGGAGCAGGGGGCAGGGCTTGTTGCATGTGCCCCCGCCCCCTGGGCTCCTTACTGCCAGAGCTCCGCTCCTGTGCGGTCCCACAGGAAATGACCCCTGCTTCCAATTCTGATAAAGAGCATTACTTTCTGTGAAGGCAGATCTGGCCTCCCCCAGTCTGGAGGCCGGGTCTGACCTACTGATAATGATGCCCCTTTGACATTTATAGGGCCAAGGCCCAACTTGGGTACAATATTGGTACTTCCCTTTAGTCTCTTTGTCCTTATTATTGTGTGTGGGGAAGGGCATGCGTGTCTTATTAAATATTGGGAGTATTATTTTGATATTTCCAGAACTTGCTGATATTAAAATATTGTGAATGTTATCATAAGCTTGCCTTTCCCCACTGCCATGCAGAAAAGAACTGTTTGCCTGCACAGCACGCCCCTGGTGAGAATGACAAACTAAACTGGGTGGTGGAGGGTAGACGCCCGCTCTGATTTCCCCCCTGCAGGAAGATAATATTGGGCATCCTTGCCTAGAATGAGTATTTGGCATGGAGAAATTAATATGGTAAGGAGATGGAGCTAATTTTTATTAAGAGTTGCTCGTGGTCTGTTTCCTCTACAGCCCTTGCTTCAGGAAGCCAGATGAAATGAAGCTACTAAGAGACTATGGCCCGTGCCTGTGTGCTTAGCCAGCTCTCCACTGAGGTCTGGAGGCCTGTGTCCTTTCTCTTCACTGTGTCCTTCCTGGAACTGGTGCAGTAAAGATTTTTCTTCTGGCAAGAAGCCTTCTTGCTGGCCCTCCTGGACTGATGGATAACTTGGCTTCTTTGCTGGCTTGAAGGGCTCTTGCTGTGGGCTGAGGGACATTGTCTTCTCTGAACCGCCTGTTCGTTCACTCACTATTGTGCCATTATATGTGTGATGTTCCTACAATTATATAGATTTTTTATTTTTGTGGCTCACTCGAAATCAAAATTATTCAATAAAATGAGCAGTTGTAACTCTTGTGTTGGCTGTATTTGCACGATGGGATACTGTTCCTGATACTTCACTGTAGCTAGCAGCAGACCCTGTGAAACAATGTATGAGCTGCCTAACTTTTCATGTGTAACCAACTTCCCTTTTATAGTTTCTGCTGCAGCTACCACCTGTTCAAATCTGGATATCTTTCAACAGTGCTTTCCTGGGTCATGACAGCTTGTATTGAATTATGGCTACACTTATTAAGAATACACCAAGTGGACTATCTGGGGTCCCAGCTGCAAGATTGCGTGGTCAACTGGTGTGTGGGACTTTACAATGTAGGGCCCCCCAAACTCTGAGATGTGGATGCATTCGTGAGGGCCCTCCGCCACCAGTGTGAGGTCCCACTCAAGTTGGAGCAGGCAAGAACCCGTCTCAGGGTCTTGAAGCAAGGGAACCGATCTGTCAGAGTGTTCTCTGATGAGTTCAAGACCTACGCTGCCAGACTGCAAGGCTGAAGGAGTTGCTGATAGAATTCTACCAGGCTGGCCTGAACCACACTATCTGGACAAAGCGCTGGCCCAAGAGAACCCAGGGACTCTGAATGGCTGGATCCAGGTGGCGTGTGAGGCTGAGAACCACTGCAGCCTCCCAAACCTCCCACGGGGACGACAAAAGTGCAAGGGGCTGGCTGGGAGGCTGAGGCACAGAGTGGTTGGCAATCCTCAATGGTGATGCTGTAAGTATTTAAGTGCATCAATACGTGGAGAGTGATGTTGCAGCTTAGGACGTCACAGACTCTTTTTGACAGTACAAGCACCTCCAGAAGGCAAGACACTTTATTTATAGCCTGAATTAGAAAAGCACAAGTATTGGTCCCAAGCTAGAGAAGAATCCCATCCATTTGTATGAGATTGCAGAAATAAAAAATATTCACTGTAAGAATGCTCACAGGCAAGTCTGGTCACAGACTGGATAGAGCTCTGAAGAGTCTTTGATTCAAGCACAGAGCCTCATACAGGAAAGGACAAATGGTCCCGCAGCTCCTTGCCAACTGGTGAACCATTGTCTGAGGCCAGAGAAAATTATGCCAAGTCACACTGGTTGAGTCTGCAGTCCTTCCAACACTGCATGAAGAATAGCTGCAGCTGCCACAGCACCGGGGTCTGGCTGATTGAGGTGAGCTGAGCTGATGTAACTGGCCCTCCCGGCAGCTGCTTCCATATTCCTGGTAGATTCAGCAGCATATTCAGCCTGCTGCAGAAGAGGCCAAGAAATGAACATTACACAGCATTACACGTGGATCACTGGTTCTATCCTTCACTTAGAGACCCAGTATGAAGACTTAAGCTAACTTGACAATGTGCTGACAGAAATACAGACAATGGAATGGGCGCTTGCATATATACATCCTGAGAAAATCTGTTTACAAGCCCACTTCTTGTGCCCCCAGCCCTTGAAAAGCTCAGCTGCAAGCAAGTTAATAAACTCACCTGTACAGCTTTGGCCAGAACCTGCATCGGATTAGCCCCAGGAGTCCTCAGAGCTCTGAGCTCTTCAGCAGCTGCACAGAGTGAGTCCAGCTGGCCAAAAGACAAGAAGAATTATACAGAAGCTGCTCCACCAGGGCAAGTAATGGACCATCCTTTCTCTCCCAATCCAGTACCTCCAAATGTTTACTGTTACCAGGGAGACAAATGTCAGCTGTTCTTAGCTATTACCTTTGGTTTGGAGGAACGCCAAGATATGGTTTGATTTACAGTGGAGGCAGCAAGGAAAAAACAAGGATATTTTTACTACAAATGGGTGATGCAGCATATGATCTTGTATCCATGAATATATAACATTTTTAAAAATAAAAGGAACAAGGGGGACCCATGAGGGGTGGGGGATTCCATTTCACCACCAGCTCCACTTTTCTCCCACATTCTCATGTCTTTGGATGCTGCCACAATGTCAGGCATCATTTGGGGTTTTGAGTGAGTGAGGGGGGGGGCTTACACTGGGTAGATTATCACCACTTTTTAAAGACAGGACAGATTTTTTTTTGCAACTTGGGGTTTCTCTCTGTGTGCAGAGCTGTACATTGTAGCTTTGACTAACCTCACTGTATGGTTTTTCAATTTGCATGGGGGGGGCAACCCTTGGCTATAAGATATAAGGATACAGTGACACAGTATGGACTCATCATGGAAAGTTCACTGAACAGACATAGAATGTGAAAGGCCTGTTGCCTCTCTCTCATTTTTATTCCACTTCTTCCAGAAGCTCAAGAAACACACAGATCCAGCCATTATATGTCCAGCTGTTCCAATACAGGCTACTTCTTGTACACGGTATCCACCTCTACTACAATTCTTTATCAGACTTTGAAGTCAAGAATGTCATACTTATCCTTAATATCAATGATAATTTGTAGCAGTCTGTCACCATATATGAGCCACTTCTATGCATCTAGAAACAGCTGCAATATTGAACTCCATACTAATGTATGAAAAAGTCTAGAAACACAGTGCAAACTTGATGCATTATTAGTATATGCAGTTGCGTGGGGCTGCCAGTTGAGTGTTCCAAGGTAACAAAGACAAGGTCTGCGAGACATGAATACAGGGAGCTCTAGGACTGTAGTCTCTTTTGCCTCAAAGGGAGATCATGGTATTAGCAGGAGAAAAGTCCCAAGCAACAGCTCCAGAGAACATCACTCACCATGGTTCTGTCTCCAGGTGCAGCTCCACCATATCTATCAGAGAAAAACAATCCTTATAGGCCCTGCATGTATAACCAGTGCCTTATCTCTCCCTTACAGTTTCTCTCCCAGACAGCAAAGGCAGAAGTAAACCCGCTGCATATTACAAATACTGTGCCGTAATCACATCAGCAACACTCACCGCTTCATGGCTTCAATACCAGCATCCATGGCCACAGACCAAGATGACAGGTCACTATTCATTCGCAGGGGCTGAGCAGCTGCTGTCAAACACAGCCCATAGAGCTGTAAAAAAATCACAAAGCAATTCCGTCTCTATCACACACGCACCACCACCACACTGGCCTAAGCACAAAGCACAGCAGATTAGATTTCATGGCACAATTGTTCAAACATGATAGAATGAGGGAGCTACAAGCTACTTTGATTACACAGATACATTGGGATGGAAACTGAATAAATCTAATCCTATAAACTGAGGGGCCAGAAATAACTGCAAGTCTTCATTGGCAAAGTTTTCAGCAATATTTTGTTAAGTGTACTTCCATAAATTTAGCTATCCAAAATAAATAATCTTTCTACAGTAGGTATCTCCCTTATATATAAAAGCCGAATGGTGGTGGCACTTCTCTAGAACATTCCACACGCTCCGGAATTGGTTGGCCCCCTGGTGTGTCACTCAGAAGCTGTCCCTATCCACTGGCTGCATTGCTTGAGTCTCGCCTCCAACATTCTAAACAGTTTACTGTTCCTCACCCCCCCATAGCCAGTCAGAACACAAAGGTTATTTGCATATGCAGCCTCATTGGCCTTTGCCTCGGAACACAGAGGTCGTTTGCATATGCGACTTGCTTGCCTTTTGCCTCTAACATTCTAAACAGTTTGCTGTTCTGAGGTAAAATGTGTCCAATCTCCAGGTGAGGGCTGGAGATCACTCAGAATTACAACTGCTTTCCAGATGGCAGAGATCAGTTCCCCTGGAGAAAATGGTGGGATCTATATCCTTATATGCTGCTGAGGGGGCGACCGTATGACAGCCAATATGATGTAGCAGTCAGGGCTTCAGAGCACGGGAGAGGATGCAGGTGTGTGGGGGGTGGAAAGCAGAAGAGTGAGGGGGAAATAAAGGAAGGTTGATGATTGGCTGGGAAGGAGATAGGGTTGCCAGCTCCAGGTAGGGAATTCCTGGAGATGTGAGGGATGGAGCCTCGAGAGACCATGACAGCCAATGTGATGTAGAAGTCAGGGCTTAGGAGCACGGGAGAGGCTGCAGGTGTGTGTGGGGTGGAAAGCTGAAGAGTGAGGGGGGAATAAAGGTAGGTTGATGATTGGCTGGGAAGGAGATAGGGTTGCCAACTCCAGGTGGGAAATTCCTGGAGATGTGAGGGATGGAGCCTGGAGAGGGTGAGGTTTCAGGAGGCGTGGGACCTCGGACAGGTACAAAGCCATAGACTCCACCCTCCAAACCAACTATTCCCTTCTGGGGAACCATTGTTGCCAATCTCCAGGTGAGGGCTGGAGATCACTCAAAATTACAACTGTTCTTTAGGTAGCAGAGATCAGTTCCTCTGGAGAAAATGGTGGACTCAGTGTCATTATACCCTGCTGAGGTCGCCACAGCAAATTGACACTGAGTGTCCAAGGCCGGGGCACCCGCCCAGAGCCTCTTTCTAGAGGCCGTTGTATTTATTTCCACAACGGGCCTTTTTTCCTAGTCATATTATACTAATGTAATGTACAGTATTTACTTAGATTCAAAACTAGTTTTTTTCACAGATATGCCATAAAAAGAGTGGGTCATCTTGCAGTCACATAGAAGTTAGTTATACTGATTATTTTTTTGAATATTTTTTGTGTATAACATTTTAAAGAGGTCATCGTATTATCAGGGTTGTCTTCCTTTTGCATACATTCAGTAATTGCCCTATTATAGCGATACCCCACCCTTTCTCTAAAGAGCGCAAGGTGCTGAACATTGGTTAAGTTTTGGCCTCAACTAGAAAGTTCCCTATTCCTCCATTTGTAAGTGTATACTGTTATTCAAATGGTTTAACTTAAATTAACAGGAGCCAATTTTTTAACATTTTATTATCACAAGTTTATACATACGTACTTCTGAAATGGTAAATATCCATCAGCAATAAAAAGGCTCATTCACTGTCTCTTCCCAGCTTCTTACTTCCCTCTGCCCAAACCTTCCCAACAACAAGTTACCAAAGGATAATGCATATGGGGGAGCCAAACCCCCCCCCCGTCAAGCACTCACTGCCCCCGAGGAGCCTCCCATCTTCTCTAGCAGCAACTTTGCCAGGGCAGAGAGTAGGTGAGATGGATGCTCTGGTGGGGGATTTGCAGTCAGCCACTCCTGGATTGCTGGGGAAATAACACTTGCTGGTTAGAAATGACTGCATTAGCTGCGACTCACTAATGGCTACAAATTCTGTTTTCATCAGCATGTGTCCTAAGAAAAGCTACAAGATTTCAAAGGGATGGATGGAGCCTGTTTTACAAAGCAATTCTGTTAAATCTGTTATTAAGGTCAAATATATTTCCAGTGTACCATTAGCAGCATATACAGTCCTCCTACAGATAGGCATTCTGAAGAGAAGCTCAGACCCTCAGTTACACACTTGTCAGAATCGGACCCTTGCCCGGGTCATCATACTTGTAACTATGGTTCTCTGATGTACACAGGTATGCTCTGTATTTGCTTCGCCAACTGTTCTCCCTCCCTGCTTGTAGTTCCCAAGATCCCGTCTAGCACCTGCTGGCATGGGATCAATCTGACTGCAAGGTCCTCCTCTGACATTCCTGAGAGAGGGGCGATTGAGACATGTCTGTGTGAACGGTAGATTAGCTGCGCTTGTACCTCTGTGAAAGGAAGCATCCTCTGCAAAGGCCAGAGGGAACTTTCACCGTTTTTTATTCTCATGGCCTTATGGAGAGACTCAAGTGATAACATTCACACCGTCCTAATTGCACTGTATTAACCCGTCTATGCACTATGTAATCATGACGTATGAATGAGGGCTGGACCAAAGGTCTCGTAGTTTCTCACTTTGTATTATTCCTTAGTTCTGTCAAAAAGTTCAACTGCACAGCAACTAAATCAAGTTTTCTCAATAAAACCTGTAGAAGAAGATGAAGAAGAGATTGGATTTCTACCCCGCACTTCACTACCCAAAGGAGTCTCAGAGCGGCTTACAAACTCTTCTCCCTTCCCCTCCCCACAACAGACACCCTGTGAGGTGGGTGGGGCTGAGGGAACTCTGACAGAAACTGCTCTTTTTCAAGGACAGCTGTGCCAGAGCTTGTGACCGACCCAAGGTCACATCAGCAGGTGCAAGTGGAGGAGTGGGGAATCAAACCTGGTTTTCCCAGATTAGAGTCCGCGCACTTAACCACTACACCAAACTGGCTCTCCTGCACCAAACTGTAAAAGGACTTATTGCGTCTGAGTGGTTCCTGACGAAGCTGACAACACTATGAAAGCACAAATGTACTAAAATAACCCCCTCTCTTATAATGAAGCCTGAACTGAGGCTGTGCCTAAGGAACCTTGGATGGCGCATCACTTGTGCCAGCCCAGAAGGTAGAGAAGCCTGGGGGTGATCCTGGGTGCCCCACTTTCCATGGGGGCCCAGGTAACCACAGCTGCCAGGTTGGCCTTCTATCACCTCAGGCAACTGGTTGTCAGGTCCTGGAGTGACCACTCTGTACACAATAGTCCTTGACCAGGTTTATTGGTAAGATATGGCATCTGGTCAGGTGAACACCTTTGCCAGAACTAACGATCAATAGCCCAGGGATGGATAGTGGGGAACGGGCTCCACCCAGCAGGCATACGTCACAAGCATCCAGGCTACTACAGGTCATGAGAGAATATACAACCCAACTAGCTGCATCTCAAGACTCCTGTCTCCCAAGGCCACAGCTGGACCAGTGAACCATGTGGGGGTAGCTTCAGGAAAGTTACAAGCAGCACCTCTACTCAACACCATCAATTCGTTCTCACACTCACCCCCCCCTTAGGAATGTCAGGGAGGACTGATAAGGTAATAAGCGGAGCCAGCAGACGTACAAAGCCGGCAGGGGTTACAAAAGCGAAAGTGGACATTAGCAACACAGGGCAGCAAGATACAATTATTGATCATGGTACAAAGACAAGCAATTTCCAGGCCAAGGGTCCGAACCTGACACTGGTACTCTACCTCTCCCCCCAGGACTTGGCCATACAATGGTCACTTCCAGGTTTGATTACCGTAACTCACTTTATGCGGGCTTGCCCTGAGGCTGATCCGGAAACTCCAGCTAGTGCAAAATGTGGCGGCGCGTCTGCTGACTGCATTGTCTGTGCGGGCATGCAGTTAGCTGGTGCTACACAGATTGCACTGGCTACCAATTGAGTGCCGGATCTATTTCAAGGTGTTGGTACTGACCTTCAAAACCCTGTGCAGTCAGAGACCAACATATCTGAGGGACCGCCTCACCCCATATGTGCCCCGGAGAGCCTTGCGCTCAGCCAGCCAACATCTGCTACTTGTCCCCGGCCCAAGGGACCTTGACTAGGGCCAGGGTGTTCTCTGCCCTGGCCCCGGCCTGGTGGAATGTGCTCCCGCTTGAGACCAGGTGTCAGCAAGCTGCCATTCTGTTTTCTGTGACCTCTGTGTACATATCCTTTCCCTGTTACACCCGGCTTGGCTTCTATCATCCTGCTCCTGCTTTGGAATGCAAAAGATAACTGCTGGAGGTTGTGTGGGGGAGACGATGCTGTAATGCTTGCCTATTGATTTTCCCAGGACTACTGCACCTGTGTTTTGTCTGATGTTCTGCCTGGTTCTCATGTACTGGGCGCGCAACCGTTTCCTTAGCCCGCCAGCGGGAAAGATATTCATTGGATCTGTATCTGTTTGAAGTTCCTTTATTATGCTTGACCTAACTGTGTATCCCCAGTTCTAACAAAGAACGTGTTTGAGTATGTCTTCAACGCTTTGAAATAAATTTTGCTTTTCTTTAAAACGTGGATTTATTCTCGATGCTTGGGGATCCAACACCAGGGCCCTGTGGGACCTTCTACTGTTCCGCGGGGCCTGTAAAATGGAGCTGTTCTGCCAGGCTTTTGGATGAGGGGCAGGCGTCCAGTTGGCCTCACTTGCTGGATGCTCTCTTCATCTCTGCGCAGCCCAGACTGAGTAGACCATTAGTGGCCCAGCAGCTCCAGCTTCTGGGACTACTGTACTTTAATTGACAGTGCTGTTTTAATTCATACCGCTTTAACTGTTTTAGCGACTGAATTATTTGTTTATATTATTGTATGTTGTTGTTGTGATCTGCCCTGAGTGGAATAAAAGTCGAAACAAACAAGCAAACAAACAAAATAAATTCTAGAGGCATTAATGGAAGAGCACTAACCTTTGGCAGCTCGGGCATGTGTGCTGCCACAGTCTCCATCACCTGCGGCGCGATCCAGTTCATTGAGTTTGTCCTGTAAGTTCAGCAGAGTACTGCAAACTGTCTCTAGAACCAATCTCACCTGTGGGGAGGCCGGTACTAAAGGAAATTGCAAAAGATCTGCTGTTAGGTAGAGAAATTTCCTGCATCATATGTGTTGCCTCATCATGGAGCTAACGACTGGTTTTGCCATGCACTTCTACTATATACTCTTGTGTATAAGAGGATAAACTCTACTCGGACAGCTGTTGCTTTGTTAAAAGGTGGTTTGAAATCCATATCCTTATCATATTATTTAACACTTCACGGCTTGCAGCAGAATGTCTGAAATAACTCTGTTAGAGTTTCTGCCGTGACCCCGACCTAGTGGAAGATGCTCCCGTTGGCAAGCAGGGCCCTGTGGGACCTATTACAGCTCCGCAGGGCCTGTAAAACAGAGATGTTCCGCCAGGCCTTTGGGTGAGACGGCAGGTGTCCAACAATCCTTATACTAATAGCCAACTTGCCCCCGTGAGTGCGGATATCTAAATCCGCGCTCCGGGGGCAGCTGGGGGGCAGGGAGAGGTGTGTGCACACGTGGGGCAGTCCCCACGTGTGCACAAAAATGCTAAAAGTTGGGGGAAAAATCGAGGGGATGTTTAAATCCCCCCGAAAGTGCAAGAGCGTTCCGTGCGCATGCGCACGGAACGCTCTGCGTCCTACCTGGGTTCCCTGCGCAGGAAAGGGAACGAATGGCCAGAGAGGCCTAGCAGCTGCGGCGAGAGATAGGTGAGGAGGGGGGAGACAGTCGGGGAGGGGAAGAGAAACTGCTGAGGGCCCGGCGGATGTAAGCCACTCGGGCCTCGGTTCACGGGAAAAAAAACAAAGAGAGAGAGAGAGAGTC
>NW_015174352.1:217801-232117 GCF_001447785.1 Gekko japonicus
GCCCCCTCCCCGCGAGTATCGCGGGTCCCCCTCTTGTTCCATCTATTGGCCTCCCCTTGCTGAACCTTCCATCTTCAAAGGGCCCATTAGGTGAAGACTCATAATTTGGTCTATGGCCTAGCGGCTCCAGTTTTTATGACTATCATATCAAACTGCTGTGCCATCTGTCTTGTTTATAGCTTTGTTTACATTTGTTTTAACTATTTATTGTGAAAGATTTTAATGCAATGTTTTAATCCTTATTGTGAAATGTTTTAACTCCTGTTGTCATCCACTCTGAGTCCGTTTGCAGGGAGGGTGGAGTATAAACAGAAATTAATAAATAACAAATAAATAAATTAGAAGTATGGTTTGACATGAGGTCATAACAATGTTCTATATATGGCTTCTGATCTATGACAGCTTGACCCTTATCTGTAGTTTGTGCTATTACTGAAGAATCCACGATCACCATCATTTCATCTTGTGATGCAGAAACCTGTGACAGGTTTTTTGGTTTTTTAAAAAATTATCACACAGATTGTTCTGTATTGGGACTGAAACATCCCAAGACTGATCTACCAGAGACGGGCTGAGCTTGGAGCACAAGAACAATAGCCCACCTGGACTCTTGAAGTAATTAATCAAGAAGTAATGTTATGTAAATAGCCTATCGCTGGGAGTGGGGTGTATTTGGGTGTGGCAATTGCATGCTATTTAAACTGAGCTGCGGCCCTGGAGTTCAGTCTTGTTCTTGCTGAAATCACTAATAAAGTAGAGCTGATCACTAGACTTGAGGGTCTGCTCATCCATGGAACCCACTATTTAACAGTGGCGACGAGCAGTGTTCCCTCTAAGCTGAGTTAGTGTGAGCTAGCTCACAGTTTTTTAGCCTCTGGCTCAGATTTTTGTATTGGCTCAGGAAGGGATGGCTTCAGAACAAACTAATTTATCCAGCAGCCAAATCGCTTGCTCACAACTTTAATGCCAGTAGCTCACAAAGTAGAATTTTTGCTCACAAGACTCCACAGCTTAGAGGGAACATTGTCAACGAGGATGGGATCCTGTTGAGCCAGCCCAGTGCCCATCTGCACCGCACCATGTGTCAGCTCAGTGCCATGCGCATCGCAACCATGACCATGGCTGCCGCTCCAGGACATCTGCCAGAATTTGACCCTGCTCACCCAAAGCTTTGGGAAACTTGGGTGGAGCAGCTCAAGTACTTCATACTGTTCCAGGACATTGAGGACAAAGAGAAAAAGAAGGCTCTCCTGCTCAGTTCCTGCGGGATCGCGACCCTGAGGCTAGTCCAGGGCTTCATCACGCCCACCACACTTGAGGCGGCCACTTACGATGCCCTCATCACGGCACTCACCGGCCACGAATCTCATAGTGAATATTCATCCCCTTTTTTGTCTTGTTTTTGCACATGCTACTCAGGAATAGTAATAATATCTACTTAGCTCAATCAGCACTGTAAGTGTGGGGGATTCTGTTTGGTAATGCTAATTACTTCCAGAGACAGGTAGCGCAATCATCTACATTTCAATGAGGAACTGAGTACCTCTGCTGCTTGGAGGGGGGAGTGCCCGATATCTCTTCAACAGGCACAGGGATGAAAGCGCCCCCTACCCCCTTTGCTAATGAATAGCTTCCCGTATATTACTTCTGCCTGTGAGGGGGAAAAGGCTGATATTGACACTGTGCCTTTTCCTGAAAGAGTGATACAGTGCTGTAATGGATTTTTTAAAAAAGAAAATTAATAAATTAATAAAGCCAGGCACCCCACCCCCAATCTACACCCCTGGAATATAGTACGTGGTCACTTTAAAAAGTCTACGTGGCTACACATGTCTACCAGAACCAGAAATATAGAATTCATTATAATTTTGTCTTGTCATTATTGAAGAACAGTGGTATGGCACTGGGCAAGCCCCCTCCTCAGTACGAGAAACTTTCTATTGTGTTGTCGTGGCTGGTAGTGGCTGGGCTCATTGCCCAAAATGGACCAGAGGGGGAATTTGCATTCAGGAACTAGCCATATTTCCCCCTTCAGATGACAGAAAACAATGGTCCAACATCATCATGACAAGACAATTTTTTTTTGGGGGGGGGGGTTTGCAGTTTAAAAACAAGTGGCATTCTGGGGGGCAGGGGAATTGGGCAGTGCTCAATTTGCATGCGACTGAAGACAATATCATGTGGAAATAGGAAAAAAAATTAGGTGGCTAGAACAGGGGAAATCCTCTGTGTGCCCTCAGCCCAGGACAGAGCTGCCCTCTTGGTGCCGCCCTTCCCTCTCTAGGCATTACACCTGCCTCTTCCATCTGAAGACATCTAAAACCAGAGGACCACATTAAGTTACACTGGACAAAGTGAATCAGGCCAAGGTACGACAGGAAATTCCAAAGTGGTCACAAATGCTTCACCTCCTGTTGGAACAAACTTCTCTTCCTCAGGGTATTCCTCGGGTGCTATCCTCTCTCTTCTCTTGCGTGATACTGACATTCTGGCATGTTGTGACCAGGCCACAGATGTAGTTTCTGAATCTAGGAATCAGAACATAGAACTTCAAGTTTCAGCTGTAGGCGATTTCATGATACACCAGTCACTTGCATCCACGAAAACAGCAACAATAAATGGGCTGATGAAAATCTGTGTTATAAAAAGCTGCATCAATCAAGCAGGCAACTGGCGAAGCAGGCAACTCCACAACACGTATATGAACAATAGAGTTGAAGAAGCAGGCCAAGAAGAAAGGGCTTACATTATTTAGATGTGGTCATAAGCAAGTAATGCCCACTTACTGGGCCTGAATTCAGTTGTAGAAATGTCCAACTGGTCAGGAGACCTGGGAAAATATTTTTGGCAAGAAAAGATAGCTGGGGAGGCTTTTGCATCCATTTGCCTGCTGTTCACTACTTGTTTTTGGAACGTGCCTTGGTACCAAGTCTCGTTTTATCCACCAGACCACTTCTTCATCACAGACCACATATCATGACTATGACGGCATCATAATGCCAAAGAGCCAATTAGTGTCACTAAGGGCATAGCCAATAAAAGGTAATGACAATATTTCCCTTATTCAGAGTGAGCATGTTAGAATGCATGTTGGGAAAGTAAGGGAGATGTGACTACTGTTCTGGTCACTACCCAGGCAATAGTCCATTACCCAGAAAATGCAGGTACTTACAATCAATGATAGCTAAATATTTTGCCTCCCCTCTATGAATCATCAGAAGTGGGGGGGGGGGCATTTCAATAGTCTGCAAGCAGAATGTGTATTTATAGGGTCCATTCTGGCTCAGCCAAAATAGCAGGAAACCCATCTTAACAGGAGGAAAATGAAGCTTCAACTCAACATACATATTTTCCAAACCAAAAGAACATAAGAAGAGCTTGAGGGACCCAGACCAGTGGTTCATCTAGGCCAGCATTTTGACTCACACAGTAGCTAATCAGTTACTCTGGAGGACCAATAACTGGACATAGAGGCTAAGACTTTCCCCTCATATTGCCTCCTGGCATTGGTATTCAGAGGTTTACTGCATCTAAATATGGAGGCTCCCAGTTTGTGGAGATCCTCCTGGGGCTCTTCACAGCCATCCTTGGTTTTCCCCATCCTGAACAATGTTGTGTCAGTCTGCAAAGTCCTTGCTCTAGCCTCCTCATCAATAAAGTACAACATCCTCCAGTTTGCAAGGCTGGAAGGAAAAAGGACTCACCGATAAGATTCAAGAGCTCATCATCCACAAGCAGGAGAGTAAGCGAAACACCAGCCATCTCCAGTGCAGTCATGAAGGAGCCAACGAAAGCCCGGGCAATGTGAATGCTTCTGTTCTCTGCAATGATTAAGCAAGGAGAACTGAAAGGGACTGTGCTGGGTGAGGGACCAGAGTATAAGGGAGGGGGAGAACCAGTCATGGTGACATGACTTAGAACAAGGAAACAGCAAGATTCTAAAAACTGGGAACAAATGACAAAACAAAAACTGCAAGAAGCAGTGTATACCAGTTTTCAAATTCTAAAACCCACATGGAATGAGTAAGTAATGGAAACACTGTTATATGCTGGATCTTAATACAAACATAACTGTTAAATTAAGAAAATCCCTTCACAAAAAGAGGAAAAAGTGGCCATTTGTAGTCCTTGTACAGCAATGGAGATAACTTTAAATTGAGACGGTGCCACCTAGAAACTCTGGGACAGTTTCTACTGGTGTGTGTGTGTCACTAATTGTTCGTAGCTCCCGCTGTTTCCATCACCTACTGGTATGGGGACAGAGAACGTTTTGGTGCCTTCCAGTTAAAAGAATTTGGATGCCAATTAGACTCATAAATGAAATGTGACAGGCTTTTAGATCAAATAATTACCTTATCAATTGAATCAGAGATATACGGCTTTTCTGGGCCCTAGCGCCAACTTTTTGGCATCAGCCTTGCACAAAATCAAACACACAAAGCCCTTCTAGATTCTACGGTATTTACATTCATTTCCCCAGTACTGATCTACATAATTTTGCTCAATGTTTTGCTAGTGAAATTGCTTTGGATTGCTGAACTTTACCTGTTGGTTTCCAGCAGGCAATCTGTAATCTCTCCTCACCTGAAATCTCAGGACAGTCACTTACCAAGACACTGCACAGCTGACCCAGCCATGATGCCCAGTTCTAAGTAAGACAGGCCTCCCAAATTGTTCACCATCAAGACAACAGAAGCACCTGAAAGCCAGAAATTGGGCTTAATTTTTCTACACCAGGTTAACACAGAAAACTAAAGACCATATTAACTACCCACCTCCCGGTGAATTTCTATAACTCAAGTTACTGCTAGGACTGGAACTGAAGCTCCATTTGAGTGATCTGATTAGTGGTTTAGATATGAGAGAGAGAGAGAGAGAGAAAGAGAGAGAGAGATGGAATTTGTTTCAAGCATCCTGTGAAGTCTAGTTAGTATGTGTCGCTCAGCTCCAAGATATATTACTCACCAGGCTTGAGCAGCACATGTGAGGCATTGGAGGGATCAGTCATGTGATCTAGCATTAGTTTAACTATTTTATCAGCTGGCATCATCTGTGAAGGAGAGAAAATATATAACTGAACAGCCGCAAACCGCTGGTCTTGCAAGAAGGGGCAGCCAACTTACTTTCAGCCTGCGCACACCTGCTTCACCATGGATTCCTGCAAAAAGAACAAAGTGTCAGCTATGGAGCCTGTGATGCCTAACTCATTTCTAAACAAAAGCAAGCTTAGCTTAGGGAGACTAACAGTGTGATCCTGTGCAGAGTTACTCCATTCTAAGCCAACTGCACAGGTCTACACTGTAAATAATGAAATCCTGGTTGCCTTTGGGCTACAATATAGCTTGGTTTACCCTAGTATACTAACACCGTATATATAGTCTTTTTTTCTTAACTATTTATTTATGACAGTGCAAATATAATAGATACAAGGCCAACATGTCTACCTGAACCACAAAAGAGTCTATTTCTTACACTGTGATGCAAGATCCATTCTCTGTACAACCCTCAACATATGTATAATTCTCAAGATGGCCAAATCTGTGGATACTTAAATCTAGAAGTTGGAGCCATGAACAGACAAGAAAGATCCTTCTACAAGCCTGAAAAATTCCCCAGGTTTGCAGAAAAATCCAGAAAAAAATGCATATGGGAGTTACATCCCAAATAACAGAAGCAAAAACACTAAAATAAAAAAACATATGGGGGTTACCCCACCCTCCACCCCAAATAACAGAAGCAGCACCTCTAGCTTAAAGAAATGAATATTATGAATACTAGGCAACCACAACAGCATTGCCAGGCTTCAGTCCTTGGTTTCTGCCAGTAAAGGGCAGGGGGAGGGAGCAGGGTCCCTTCCAGGACTGTTTTGGCTTTAAGGGAAGACTCATCAGGGCCAGGCCAGGCTCGGTAGTAACCATCGGGAAAGTTGCTACCACCCCAGTTGCATAACACCCAGGACTGGCCGCTTGCTGCTATTCAACAGCAGCCGCTCCACAAAAGCCAGCGTGGCATAGTGGTTTCAGGCTTGGATATGTGAAACCCAAGTCTGAATCACCACCCTGCCATGGAAGCTCACAGAGTGACGCTGGGCCAATCACATGCTCTCAGCCAAGTTTAACTCACAGGGTTATTGTGAGGACAAAATGCAGGAGGATGATGTAAGTTGCTTCGGATCCCCAATGTGGAGAACCGACTAGTATGAATGAAATAGATAAGTAAACATAGGTGAAGGTGGGAAGGAGAGAAGGAAGCAGAAAAGGGGAGAAGGTTAGGGGGGCTACCAGGAGTAAGAAAAGGGGAGATAATGGGGGAGGGAACACAGGGGGAAATGAGGTGCCCTCTGCAAGTCCTTATGCATTCCCCACTGAGCAACTGGGTGTGGCCTGGCAGCCAGCGCTGCATCACTGGGCCTGGCTGAGTACATATACAACTGGGTCACATTTCTCTTGGGTAGAGTCTGCCAGGGGAGGTAAGGAGGGAAAACCGAAGACGGGGGGGGGGGGGGGGGAGAAAGTAGGTTAGCTGGTGGGTGGGAAGAAGAGACAGAAGCAGGAAACGGGGAGAAGGAAACGGGGAGAAGGTAATTTGTAGGAGGGGGAAATGAGATGCCCCCTGCGAGTCCTTGTGGGTCCCTTCCTTGTAATGAGTCTAATGTGTAAGTATCTCTATTTTGCTTGTAGACTATCCGTCATACACCATAATACAATAGCATATCCAATTCATTGTCTTGTCTACACAGGCCAGCCAAGTGAGCACAACTGACAAAGAACACGCGCATACAGGTTCTCCAGCCATGAAGTGAACTCTAGTGAAGCCATGCCAGGAAAACAGAGGGAGAAAAGCGGAGATGTATCCTCACCCAAGCCTAGTTCAAATTCATCCTCAGCAAGCTGGAAAGTAGGTCTGGATCCAGGGATACTGCATGGGGAGAGACTCACTCCCAGGGTGCCTATTGCAAATAAAGGAAGAGAAAACTCCATGCTACCGATTTTTTCCCCTTGAAACAGATAATTAAACAAACAAAAAACTTTGCCCATATCTAGACTATACGGCAGTGCTCTGAACAGACCGCCACAATTTGGCACGGGATTGAGAATAAAATACCAGGCTGCATAACACGATATAAGCCTGTGTTTCTCAACTTTTTCAAATACGAGGAACCATTTTTAGCATTAAAAATTTCATGCTAGTAGTTGTGCTATTAGTATCTATCATTGGAGAAAATACATAAAAACAAAAAGCTACTATGAATTAGGTAATACTTTTAAATGAATGTTTATTTTATTCATCACAACCGTATCTACATATACTTGAAAAACAGTGATATATGTGCAAGGCATTATTTATTCGATCTACAGAAGAAATGTTTGCTCATTAGATGGAGTCATTCAGTGAGACGGTTGGTGCCAGTCTGCGGCTTTCAGGGACCAGGAGCCTGGCTGAAAAATAGACAGTTCAGACCAATGACTTGATACAGTATTAAAAAAATGTTTCATAAGTTTGCATAGTTTGGAGTTACTGGTGTGGCTGCCCAGGGGTTTGTCTGTACTCAGGGGAAACTGGCTTGAATGCCAAATGAGCTGCCACCAGAGATGGGAGGGAGTGGGCGATGGGAGCCAATACAGCCCACTCAGGCCTCTCGTGAGGAGTGAGCTGGGCGGCTGCTGCGTGCTTTGGATCCTCTGGCTGAGGACGGCTGGATGCGGCCTGTGGGAATGGAGGCTTGGAGCAGAAAAATCCAGTTAGGGAGAAATGGCCGCACGGCGGCGAGCCACCTGGCAGATGGCCCAACACAGAGCAGGGGAAGTCACAGCCTCCGTGGAGGCAAGCCCCGAGGAAAGCACAGGGGGCAGGAGCTGGATGGATTCACGGACCCCTTGCAATAATCCCACCCCCCTTCCGGTCCCTCGCCCACTGATGCAACCCCTTCTCCAACAGGGATCGTGTATGTGCATAAAGTGCCCTCAAATCGTGGCAATTTATGGGGTGACCCTGCAGGGGTTTCAAGGCAAGGGGCGCTCAGAGGGGGTTTGCCCTTGCCTTCCTCTGCAGAGCAACCTTGTAATTCCTTGGTGGTCTCCCATCCAAACACTAGCCAGGGCCGACCCTGATTGGCTTACAAGATCTGATGAGATCGGGCTAAGGTGGGTCACCCAGGTCAGGGCCTGACAGCCGGCTCATGGTGACCCTGCAGGGACTCCAAGGGAAGGGGCGTCCAGAGGGGGTTTGCCATTGCCTGCCCCCCCCCCGCCGCATCACAACCCCGGGGTATTCCTCGGAGGCCTCCCATCCAAACACTAGCCAGGGCCGACCCTGATTGGCTTACAAGATCTGATGAGATCAGGCTTGCCGGGGCTGTCCAGGTCAGGGCTCCCAACAGGGATTGCCAACTTTAAATGCACTGCAAAAATGGCCTTAACAGTCAAAATAAAACCCACAGCAGGTGTGGCATCACCTAAACTACTTGACCTTCAGGTGGAAAACTGTAAGTTGAGCTAAAGGTTTACCTCAGAAGACTGAGGTACTTGAACCACTCACCCAGGGGTCATTTCCTGCAGGAGCGCACAGGAGCGGAGCTCCGGCAGTAAAGAGCCCAGGGGGCAGGCACATGCAGCAAGCCCCACCCCCTGCTCCCAGCAGCCCTCAGTCAGAGCAAGAAGCAGCCAGGTAAACTGCAGAGCCCCCCCCCCTTCTGGCCCAAAACAGTCTAGTGGCACCTTTAAGGCCAAGTTTTATTCAGGTACAAGCTCTCCCTCCTCTGCGAGGACAGACCTGCACGTCCCCCCCCCAAACAAGCTAGCAATCCAAAAGAGTCCAGTGGAGCCTGAGCTGTGGGGGTTGCCTTCTGACACACTTCAGGTGATGTCAGGGGGTGTGGCATATGCAAATAAGTTACGCTAATGAGTTATGCTAATGAGCTCCTGCATCTTTTTTCCTACGAAATGACCCCTGCACTCACCCATTGCTGCTGCAACAGCAGTGACTTTGCGAACAATTTCATTCAGACCAACACCTTCCTCAGCCAGAGCCCCAGCCACCTAAACAGAAAGAAAAGCACTGTACTGAATTTAACCACAAGCATTATAACAGATCACCGCTCAGTGTGTGTTTGTGTGTGTAAAGCACTGTCAAGTCACAGCTGACTCATGACGATCCCAGCAAGGGGCTTTCAAGGCAAGTGAGAAGCAGAGGTGGTTTTGCCATGGCCTTCCTCTGCAGAGCCTTCCTGGGAGGTCTCCCATCCAAATACTAACCAGGGCTGACCCTGCTTAGCTTCCGAGACCTGCCACCGTCCCTCCCCACCACTCATTACTGCACCTTATATTACAAGGAATCCAAGGAGAAGCAGAATGCTTATGAATAAAGTGGCTGGCAATGCTGGTGGACTGGAAATGCATTTCACCCGGAGAACGTCTCCTGTCTGTTTTGTGTACCATATCCCCAGCACCAAGAATGGAGATAATGCTGCTTCCTTTAGTTTTAAAATATCACCTCTTCAGGGAAGGGAAAGTAGACTCTCACCCAGTGTCTGTAAAGCACTCCGAGCTGTTTGTCCCAAGGTATCATATACTATCAGCTCCATATTACCCTTATTCAGATGCAAACCTAACTGGTTGCAATGGGACTTACTTCCAAATCAGTAGTCATAGATTTCAGCTGTGCAAAGATAGCCATGCATATTTACTCAAGAGTAAACCCCTCTGAATTTAACAGACTTTACTCCTAAGGCAAGCATGTCCAGAATTTCAACCTAATATGCATCTCTCAAAACGTTTAGAAGAGTTGGTAGAAAAAGAGCTGGTTTTTATGCTCCCCTTTTCTCCACCTTAAGGAGTCTCAAAGCGGCTTACAATCATCTTCCCTTCCTCTCCCCACAACAGGCACTTTGTGAGGTAGGTGGGGGCGGAGAGAGTTCTGAGAGAACTGGGACTGGCTCCAAGGCCTCCTAGAAGGCTTCATGTGGAGGAGCATCAAACCTGGTTCTCCAGATCAGAGTCTGCTGCTCTTAACCACTACATTTACCATCTACAATATTAAAGGTTTCTTAGAATAAAAAACCCCTTGTGCCACAATGTGATTTGATTGTGCCTTAAAGGGTTCATTGCGCTGAAAAAGATGAATTCACAAGCATATACAAACAATGAATGTTTCAAAATGCATCTCCAGAACAACTGGAGGATAGAAACCTATTCTTTACATTTTTAAAAAGAGAACTGAGATTTCAAATGTTTCATGACACTTCTCACCAGATCTGTAACTCAAACTCATCTTCAGACACCTGAAAGCAACCCTTATGGTCAGGACTGGCAGAGAAAACAATTGAGACTTCAAAGGTTTACATCTAAAGGACAATCCAAAAGCGTATCATGCTTTTAAAGCCCTTTTAAAGCCCTCCCATACAAGTCACAGAATCAATCCCTACCACATTAGAAGTCTGTTATCCACTTCCTGATATTTGGCATACGTTAAGGATGGCATTAACATGTCTTTTTAATAAAGAAAGGTAGCATTTTTAACGGTATTTGTATGTTATGTGCCATCAAGTCCCTTCCAACATATGGCAACCCTAAGCATTAATGACCTTCAAAGCAGCCTGTCGTTAACAGTGGCATACCAAGGGGGCAGGGTCCACACCAGGTACAGCTTCAAGAACGCCTTTGAAGGGGGCCCTTGAAACCAGTGTTGCCTTCAGCCAAACGCCTTCCCTTTTAGTTTTAAATGCAGTCACTAGGGGTGCAAGAAAGTCTTCACATAGCAAAAAGCTCTAGGATCAGCTAAGCTTCCCTTTTCTCCAAGACTCAAGCAAACTTCCTTAACAGATTGTGCTGATAGCTGCTGCAGTAATTGCCAGTCAGCCTGCAGGACATTTTCTCAAATAGTCTAGCTTTTCTCTCCCTTTCCTTGCACCCAGCCAGATCTTGCAAAGCAGTAGTTAGGGTGTTGCAGCAAAATAAAAAACATGGGCAATTTTCTCAGTGGAGGGTGGCAAGCAGTGGGGTACCGCAGGGATCAGTACTTGGTCCACTGCTTTTTAACTTGTTCATTAATGATTTGGAGTTGTGAGTAAGCAGAGAAGTGGCTAAATTTGCGGATGATACGAAGTTGTTCAGGGTGGTGAAAACCAGTGAGGATTGTGAGGCACTCCAAAGGGATTTGCCAAGGATGGGCAAGGGGGCGTCAACATGGCAAATGGGGTTCAATGTGGCCAAGTGCAAGGTGATACACATTGGAGCCCAAAATCCTAAATATAAATGCACATTGATGGGGTCTGAACTGGCAGAGACTGATCAAGAGAGAGATCTTGGAGTTGTAGTAGATAACTCACTGAAAATGTCGAGACAGTGTGTGACTGCAATAAAGAAGGCCAATGCTATGCTGGGGATTATTAGGAAGGGTATTGAAAACAGATCAGCCAATATAATAATGCCCCTATATAAATCAATGGTGAGACCTCATTTGGAATACTGTGTGCAATTCTGGTCACCACACCTTAAAAAGGATATTATAGCTTTGGAAAAAGTGCAGAAAAGGGCAACTCAAATGATAAAAGGGTTGGAACACTTTCCCTATGAGGAAAGGTTAAAGCACTTAGGGCTCTTTAGCTTGGAGAAACGACGACTGAGGGGTGACATGATTGAGGTTTATAAGATTATGCATGGGAAAGAGCAGGTAGAGAAAGAGGTACTTTTCTCCCTTTCTCACAATACAAGAACCCGTGGGCACTCCATGAAATTGCTGAGCGGTCGGGTTAGAACGGATAAAAGGAAGTACTTCTTCACCCAAAGAGTGATTAACACATGGAATTCACTGCCACAGGAAGTGGTGGCGGCTACAAGCATGGACAGCTTCAAAAGGGAATTAGATAAGCATATGGAGCAGAGGTCCATCAGTGGCTATTAGCCACAAGGTATAGCTAGGGGCTCTGGGGCAAGTGATGCTCTGTCTTCTTGGTGCTTGGGGGGGGTCAACAGTGGGAGGGCTTCTAATGTCCTTGCCCCACTGCTGGACCTCCTGATGGCACTGGTATTTCTGGCCACTGTGTGACACAGAGTGTTGGACTGGATGGGCCTTTGGCCTGATCCAACATTGGCGTCTCTTATGTTCTTATTTCCTTCTCTTAATTTCTCTCCCTCTTTTCCAAACATTTCTCATTCATTTCTGCCTCCCTTCACTTAATTCTTCTGTGCCCCCCCCCCCCACCTCTTGGTTTCAAGACATTCTCATCCCTATCCTCCTTGGTGACAGAATATATTTAAGAGTAGTATAGTAGCAAAGTTTTGTTAATATTATGGTGAGTATTCTGTATATTGCGCTGGTTCTGCTGGAGTGCCAAAATCCCCTCTTCGGTTTCTACTGCAGAAATTCTCTGGTTCGACTTTAGTCCTTTGAAAACAATGACGGATGGGGGCATCTTCTTGGGGGGGGGGTAGGGTGTTTCTTAATATCCAGTCTGGTGAAGCTTGCAATCACTATTTTGTGATGCTCTGGCTAGTGTTAGTAAAAGTTAGTACAAAGGCAGACTCCTAGCTCTCAAAAATGCCACGCAGGTGTTTGGGACGGTCATTTCTTGGGCTTCAAAATGGAGAACAGAAGCCCTCTCAAGTGCCTGCTCAGAACACGAGGGGTGTGATGGACATTACTTGTCAAGTCACGGCTGTCTTATAGCAACCCTGTAGGGGTTTTCAAGGCAAGAGACGTTCGGAGGTGGTTTGCCATTGCCTGCCTATGTCGGCCCTGCTTAGCTTCTGAGATCTGATGAGATCAGACTATCCTGGGGTTATCACGGTCAGAGCTAGACTGAGAGTAATGTGACTGGCCCAAGGTCACCTAGCAAGCTTCTATGGCACGAGTGGGGATTTGAACCTGGACTCGAACCAACACTTTAAGCACTACACTACACTGGCTCTCGTGATGGAATAGTGTGCATATATATATATTACTGCCATGATTGAATACAAGACATTTTTCACTGTCTGCATTTCTTTTCTGGCCACTGAATATAAAGTTTGGATTCAGCGGCACCTTTAAGACCAACCTTTGTTCTGCTGCTTCAGACCAACACGGCTACCCTCCTGAATCTATTTTCTGGCCATTATTATTATTAATTTTATTTCATGATTATTAATGAAAATAACTTTGTTGTAGTAAAGAGGAGGGGCCCTGACTTGGATAGCCTCGGCCTAGCCTGATCTTATTAGATCTCAGAAGTTAAGCAGGGCTGACAGGGAGGCAGGCAATGGCAAGCTACCTCCAAACGTCTCTTGCCTTGACAACCCTATGAGGTTGCCATAAGTCAGCTGTGACTTGATGGCAAAAAAACAAAACAAAACACAGAATGGGAATGTTAAAAAAATGATCCCTCCCAGGCACCAAACAGGCTAAGTAAGCCACTGACTGTTAACAGCCTTGCTCAGGCCTTGCAAGCGGAGGGTGATGTCTGTCTTCCTTGAATGAGTCAATCCTTCTCCTATTGAGTCTTCCTCTTTTCCTGCGGCCTTCAATTCTCCCTAGCATTATTGTCTTTTCCAGTGACTCTGGTCTTATCGTAGTGTGACCAAAGTACGATAGCATTAGGGAGACTTCAGGCTTGACTTCATCTAGAACCCACTTGTCTTTTTGGTGGTCCACGGTACCCATAAAACTCCTCCAGCACCGTATTTCAAATGAATCAACTTTCTTCCTGTCAGCATTCTTCATTGTCCAACTTCCACACCCATACATAGTGATAGGGAAAACTGTGGTAAAAATTATCTTGATCTTGGTCTCCAGCAGTACATCCTTACACTTAAGGATCTTTTGTAGCTCCTTCATTTTTTTTTTTTAATTTATTTTAAATTTTTAAGGAGATACAGGAAAAAAAGGGAATAGGGGAAAACACATAGAAAATGTAATTACCAAAAACATAGTGTAAGGGCATTTTTACAGATACGGAGGACATTCCTTGATCAGAATACATATGAATATTAAAAACAGTATATGGCATAATAGCTTAACAAATATATAACACAATATAGATGGCGTAATGGCATAAGACTATACTTAAAATATATATATGACATAACTTAAAAGATCAATATTACAACCTACTCGATATATTCTACCATTTTATCATACTACCGTATTTGTATATTAACATTTATATCTTATTGATATTATCGGTTATTTAATATCAGATTAATACAAATACAAAATCAAAGCTTCATTGGTAAGGAAACAAGCATTTAAAACAAAGCTCCTCGTGGTTTGGCCGACATTTAAACAAACAGTGAAAACAGGTGTGGTGCGCTCGAGACACAGAACGGCCACTTCAACAGG
>NW_015174352.1:232228-249396 GCF_001447785.1 Gekko japonicus
AAATGGTAGGGGGGGAGTAGGGGGAGAAGGAAACCACATATCAGGTTTGAAATCTTTTGTTTTACAAGAAGTCAATATCTCTATACATCTCCCTTTAAGTCTCCCTCAAGTTCTCAAACACACATACACAAACTGGCACAGCTGATATTTTGGAGTTGTAGCTCCTTCATGACAGCCCTCCCCACTCTCAATCTTCTTCTGATTTCTTGACTGCAGTCTCCCTTTTGATTGATGATGGAGCCAAGGAATAGAAAATCTTAAACAATTTCTTCATCGTCAATCATAAACTTGCATAATTCCTCAGCAGTTATTACTTTTGTCTTCTTGATGTTCAGCTATAATCCTGCTTTGGCACTTTCTACTTTAACCTTCAGCAGTAGTCATTTCAAGTCTTCACTATTTTCTGCCAGTAATGCGGTGTCATCTACATATCTCAAATTGTTACTACTCCTTCCACCAATTTTCACTTCACCCTCATCTTAATCGAATCCGTCTTTCGTTATGGTATGTTCTGCATACATATTGCAGACAGGTAGATAAAATGCCAATTGGAAACAATCCCGTTTCTCCATATTCTTTGTGTCCTTGGGAAATTTTTTCTTTTCCCTAGATTTAACAGCCATTAGCGATTCATCCACAGTCCGTTTCCTCAACACTATAAAAAGAAAAATTGCCACATCTCTCACACAGTTCGCCAATCTACGTGATAGCAGATAGCACAGTGTCTGCTTCTCAGAAATTGTTGTCAGCTGTTTTATCCATATGTTTCATGCAATATTGTTTTGGGGGACATAATAGCTGAATCATCTAACACTTTGCATTTCTGTAAAAAGAGTAGTTAACTGTCGAAATCACCCTAAACAGTTGGGCAGGATGCCAACTATCAGATGCAATGGAGGCAGAAAAGCAATTTCTCTTTGCGCCTTCACAGCCACTTCGCAGGCCTTTAACTGGACTCTATAACGTGTTCTCAAAGCTTCATCACAAGTCTGGTGCCACTTATGCTCTTGCCTGCGGTGGCCAAACTTGCTTAACATAAGAGCCACATAGATGAATAGCACCTTAACAACTAACAAAATTTGTGGCAGGGCATGAGCTTTCAAGACTCACTGCTCACTTCTTCAGATATAGCTAGAATGTGAGTCCGTCTGTCCTTATATCTTGGAGAGTGGAGTGATTTCAGATGCTAAATGACAACAGCAGGCTTTTGGTAATGAGACAGGAAACCTAGGCCTGAATTCAGACTAGGAGGATGCAGTATCTTGAGCTTCATTATCATAGAATCATAGAATGTTAGAGTTGGAAGGGATCTTGCAGGTCATCTAGTCCAACCCCCTGCACTCTGCAGGAGCATGGCTGAAAGATAGCCCTACATACCTACAACATACCCGAAAGATGGTTGTCCAGCCTCCGCTTGAAAACGTCCAGCGAAGGAGCATCCACCACCTGCCGAGGCAGACTTTTCCACTGCTCAACCACTCTTACAGTTAGGAAGTTTCTCCTGATATTTAGCCGGTAACGACTCCCTTGTAATTTTCACCCATTAGATCTAGTCTTGCAATCCGGAGCAAGAGAGAATAGATCCGCTCCATCTTCTACATGACAGCCCTTCAAATACTTGTTCCTCCTGTTTATTTCCCATACTCTGTGCATTAGTATAAAGACATCACAGATTACAGACATCCTTTCCTACCTTAGGCCCCTTTGATTTTACATGAAAATTACTGAACTCACCTCTCTCCCGTTCATTTATTCTCTGGTCACTCCACTTCTTGAACTTAGTGTTGGGGATGCCGTACAACATCAGGCTTTTTCTTCCCACTCCCAATGTCTTCAGTTTAAAGCCCTCCTGATCAGGTTCACAAGTCTTCCAGCAAAGACATTCCTCCCATTCTTTGTAAGGTGCATCCCATCCGTCGCCAACAGTCCTTCATGTCGGAGGTACATACCATGGTCCAGGAAGCCAAATCCCTCTCGATGACACCATCTACGTAACCAGCCATTCACCTCCAGTATCCTGTTTTCCCTTCCAGCTCCATGGCCCTCAACAGGTAAAATGGAGGAGAACACCACCTGTGCCCCCAGATCTTTCACCTTCTCGCCTTCAATCTTTCCCAGCATCAGGGTCTTTTCCAGTGAGTGCTCCCTTCTCATTTGGTGGCCAAAGTATTTGAGCTTCAGTTTCATTAACTGGCCTTCCAGGGAACAGTCAGGGTTGATTTCTTTTAGGATTGACTGATTTGATCTTCTTGCAGTCCAAGGGACTTTCAAGAGTCTTCTCCAGCACCATAGTTCAAAAGAATCTATTCTTCGGCACTCGGCCTTCCTTATAATCCAACTCTCGCAGTCATACATGACTACTGGGAATATCATTGCTTTGACCATGCGGACTTTTGTTAGCAGGGTGATGTCTCTACTTTTTATTACGCTGTTTAGGTTCGCCATCGCTTTCCTCCTAAGGAGCAGGCGTCTTTTAATTTCATGGCTGCTGTCACAGTCTGCGGTGATCTGGGATCCCAGGAACGTGAAGTCTGTCACTACTTCCACGGCTTCCCCTTCCAAGGAGTGATGGGGCTGGATGCCATGATCTTAGTTTTTTTGATGTTGAGCTTCAAGCCTACTTTTGCGCTCTCCTCTTTCACTCTGAGCAAGAGGTTCTTTAGGTCCTCTTCACTTTCTGCCATTAGAGTGGTACTGTCTGCATATCTAAGGTTGTTGATCTTTTCCCCAGCAATCTTAATTCCCTCTTGTGATTCATCCAGGCCAGCATTTCGCATGATGTACTCTGCATATATATTAAATAAGCAAGGTGACAATATACATCCTTGTCGTACTCCTTTTCCTATGCGAAACCAATCAGTTGTTCCATATCCGGTACTAACTGTCGCTTCTTGACCCTTATACAGGTTTCTCAAGAGACATGTGAGGTGGTCTGGTACTCCCATCTCTTTAAGGACCTGCCATAGTTTAGCAAAGGCTTTAGCATAGTCAATGAAGCAGAAGTAGATGTTTTTCTGGTACTCTCTTGCTTTCTCCATAATCCAGCGAAAATGAGGGGGTAACAACCAACCGCAGCCAGCCCGGCCCCATGGAAGATGACCAGGCTCAGCAGAGGAGACTTCCTTCGATACTGCTGAGCTGCTGAAGTCGGAGCTGCTGGGTCCGATCGTCCGACGGAGGAAGAGAAGGAGGAGGAGGAGCTATGGCCCGGGGCTGTGCAGGAGGACAAGCAGAAGGCTCAGATCCTCATGCTCTGCTGCTGCTGCAGTTTGCCTGGAGCTGGAGGAAGTGGCGGGGTGGCTGGCTTAAACTTGTATTTGGTGGGCTCTTTGCTTAGAGCCTGCCCACTATTCCAAATAAGGCAGCCAATGCTGAGCCTGAGGTCGGTCAGGGCAGGTACTGGCTCCACTCCTCTTTCTGTTTTCCCCAACAAGTCCTGCTGTTCCTCTCCCGAGTCAGCCAGCAGAGTGCCAACAAGATGATCGATCAGGGAGTGAGGGGGCCCAGGGGGGAGCTGAGGATCGGGGAAGGGGCCTGCGAAACCCACGGGGGGGGGGCAGGCCCTGTGGGCCCCTTGATAGCTACGGGCCTGGACCTAGGTCTCATTACCAATGTTGATATCTCCATGCCTACTACCTCTCTGCCTATCACACCTAATCCAATCACGCCTGCTATTGTCATTCACCTGCTGTTGCCATTCAGCATCTGAAATCACCTTTATAAAGTTTATATCTCCTGTACCTGGTGTTACTTGATGGCAAAAAAAGGGGGGGGTGTTAAAATTATCTGCCCTGGGCGCCAAATAGGGTAGGTATGCCACTGTTGGCCACTGTGTGAGACAGGTTGCTGGACCAGATAGACCACTGTCTGATCCATACAGGGCTCTTCTTGTGTTCTTATGTTCTTATATCTGATGACAGCCCATTTGGTACCTTTAAGTGGTACCTTGAAATTAGTAGTTAAGTGCTTAAGATAAAATTGAGCTTTAGGATCACTTTTCTAATATTTATGTTCCATTGTCATCTTGCTGCTGTGACTCACTGAATCAATAAATGTCAGAATCTTAGTACTAATGAAGCAGATTTTGAATTTCTAAATGACTTTAAATAGGTATTGCAATAACCTACGAATTTCTTTTGATTAACAATGGATGCATTATCTAGCAGCTTTAAGTCTTTAAATGAAAAATAAATATTTATTAACCAAAGAACACTTGTTCCACGAAGAAAGCTTTACATTTCCTTTCAACAAAGCTGTGTGTGTTCATTGGCATTTAATATTAGTACAAAGCTACAATTGATTGCGGAATACTGAAATTCGAACCTCAACACATTTTTATGTAGCAACATTGTGAAATATTGGAAGCATCTTTGAATACAGAGTATTTTGCTTGCTGCTTGTGTATTTATGGAATATATGTAACATATCTGTAAGTTGTTGCAAGATTGTGATGTCATAATTAGAAATACAATACACTTTTAATGTAAAAATTGAACTTTATTGTATATTAATTGAGGCGAAAGAGTTATACACAGTATTCATCTTGTGGTTTCTACCTTACATGCATGAGCAGCAGATGAATTGCCAGTTACATGCATGAACAGTGAATGCAGGATTATTTTTGGGCAGGAATGAACAGGAATGGACTCCTGGCAGAGTTGGCCATGCCCACTACAGCCAAAACCTCTGCGTGCGTGGCTACAAAGGGAGGGCCTGAAGAGCGACCCCGTCAGCTAGCTGCCATGCTTTCATTGTTTTCGTTCATCCCTGACTGCAGCGCATGCGCGAATGATTGCTTGCTTGCTTTGCTTAAATCGCTGTGAGTAACTAATGGGAGGCGCTCATGATACTGTGTGAACTGGCTCTGCCAGACTGTGCTATCTGTGTAACCTAGAAGAGGAGGGAGGGCTTGCATTCCACTGCCGGTGTGAATATTTCTGCTCTCATGGGGCAAGGAGAGTCTCCCGTTCATGATGTAATATCCCACCGGGAGATTTCCCGCGCACGCGCTTGGATTTCATTTGCTTAGCCAATTGCAGCATCAGAGTATATGTATTGATGCCTCAGCCCTAACCGTTATTCCTAACAATGTACCTGTACCACTTGGCAACGAACTTGTATTCTAATAAAGCATAACTTTTCCCTGAAGAGTGTGTGTGGACTTGCGAGCTGTTGGACCTGACAGAATTGTTAGGAATCATCTTTACTTCATTGGACGGAGTCTCTCCTGACCAAGATGAGCGGACCCGGTGGGATGGGGGTGCCTACCACGGTACCCACTATGGTACCTACCACGGTTCCCACCACAACAGCGCCTGGAGTACCCCCCCTGATGACTTTGGGAACTGGAGTGCCAGTGATGACGGCCCCGCTAATGACGGCGGGCCCAAGAGGGCTGGTGTCTACAGACGGAGGAGCCACTCCTTGGCCGGCTGTGTCATTTATCCCTGTGCACTTGGGGAGGGGAGTAACCTACCCCTGCAAGGAGAGGGACTGGGGCCGGCATTTGGGGGATTCCACGCAGACTACCTGGTCGATGCCGGGGAGTTGGAGTCGGGACAGTATATTTGACCCCTGGTCGAGCTCGGGGAGCTTCGGGATGACCCCAAGCAGACCCATCTCGTTCCCACTGAGGTCTTTGTTAAGCCCGGGAAGGGGCGTGGATGGGAGGCTGGATAGCCTGGAACTGGACTGCCATGCTATACTGCGGGACATGGGGCAGTTGCTCCAAAACCTTCCAGAGATAGTGGCCCAGGCGGTGCAGACCCAACTGGCCGCCCCACGAGGCCCACCGGTAATTCCCCCCCAACCGGGGCAAGGCCCTGGCCAGCCAGTCCCTCAACCACCTCTGCCTCCCCCGCCAGCGCCACAACCGCCTCTCCCCCTAGGACCGCAACCCGCAGTTCCCATGCCTCCGCCGGCCATGCCGCAGCCAAAGGACTTACTGGATGTTACCTTTGATGGCGACCCGAAAAACTTCTCTTTTTTTATTGTATGAGTAATGAAGTTTGTTGAGCGCTGGGCTCATCTGTTCCCGGACGAGGAGCAACAGGTGGATTTTATTGCTTCCCGCTTACGGGGGGGGTGGCAACAAGCTGGTATGTGAGTCTTCACAACCTGGAGGCGATGGAGTTGGGGAGCGTAGATGCATTTATGTGGGCACTGAGAGCCCGGTTCGAGGACCGCGCCGCAGCCAAGAAGGCGGAAGCGTTCCTCTGCACCTTCAAGCAAGGCAAGTTGGCAATTTGAGAATACTAGACAGAGTTTCAAAGGCAAGCAGTCAAAATCTGTGATTGGTCCGACCCGGTGCTAGCGCAGCAGTACCGACTGAGGCTGAATACCGAAATTCGGAACACTGTCATGGGCACCTGAGACCCAAGGACCTTGGTGGCTTGGATGCAAGAGGCGGAGAGTGCCGAGAGCTGGCTGCGCACTTTACGGTTGGACAACGCGGTAGCAGCAGGAAGGGCACCGGCAACCTCCCACCCCAAGGCAAAACCCACCCCACTGAAAGCCTCAGTCTGTGAGCAACAGATGAAACAGGGATTATGCCTAAAATGTGGGGAGCGGGGCCACTTCGCGACCAACTGTCCTTCGGGGGAGCCTACAGGATCGGCGGGGAGAGAAGGTGACAAGCGCCGGATCGACTTGCCCTCGAAGAAGGGGACGGCGAAAGTCAGAACCCCCCGCGCTCTGCAAGCCGAGGTGGATATGCTGGAGCCTGAATCAGGTGGGGAGGAGGAGATGGAACCGGCGGGAAAAGGCCAGGTCCTGCTGTAAGTGGCGCTGAACAGCAGGATCCTTCAGCTGAGTAGTGATGCTTTGATTCATCGTTGACAACTGTTCCTTGAGATTAGTCATCTGGTCCAGCAGGGGGCACAGGGGTTTTGCCAACATTTTAGCTAGCTCAGTGGTTTCTTCCGGGCGAGGGCTCCCAACTACTTTCGCTTTTGAAATCTTTTCTTTCTCCGTCCTCTTCCCCACCATCTTTATGGATTGTTTACTTTCCGAAAGTTTGCTAAGTCTCTGGATATGTGCTCATACGCTCATCCGTGCCCTGGTAAGTCTCTCCCAATAGATTTCAACGCTTTTACTTCCGCTCCCCACTCGGTTTTTGCTTTTTATTTCATGCGCATGGGAGGGGGCCCTCCCCCGCTCGCTTTACTCTCTAGTCCTCGGGGTTTGGGAGCTTTCTTTTTAGCTTGTCAATTACGCTCTATTCCGACTCACAGTTCATGGTCGTTCTTTCGACCTCGCTGTAGCTCCATTTAAACCACTCGATCTCCAGCGCTTGTCCCGGTCAGCGTCACTAGTTCCATACGGACACACAGCAGAAGGACCATCAGGACAGAGAAGCGCCTCAATTCCCCAGCATCATGCTGGCGAAGAGGCCACCTCTCAAAAGTCCCATGGCTAGGAGCCTTTCAACCAGGCTCCGGGGGGATAGCGAGACGTCGCCCTCCCCTTTCTGCTGGTGTGCAGATTTCATCCCTGGGAGGTCCGGGAGATGAGTCTGCTCAGCGTGTCGCCATAAACCGGAAGTCTGGGAAGAACGAACTTTTGTTGTGTCCCCAGGGGCTAGGTTTCCCTTAGTGTTGGGAAACCCGTGTCTCCATGGGCATAATCCATATATTTTGTGGGGTGACAGGATTGTTAAGTTCATTTCCCCCAAGTGCCAACACCACGTATGGAACCCAAAGTGGGGTGTAGCTCCTGACAGTGAACAAGCTCGGGTGTGTTTAGCTACAGAGGAGCTTCCCAAAATCCCAAGGGAATATAAAGACTTGTCCCAGGTGTTTGCCAAAGAAGAAGCCGATGAGCTCCCCCCACACTGCAACTCAGACTGTGCGATTGAGTTATTGCCGGGACATAAAATGCCCAATGGGAAGCTTTTTGCTATGAGCCCCTGGGAGAAAGTGGAGTTGCGGAAATGTATTGATAAAAACTTGGCCAGAGGGTCCATTGTCTTCCCCGTTTGCATCCCCCATCCTCTTTCGGAAAAAGAAAGATGGGGGTTTAAGGCTGTGCACTGACTATAGGGGCTTGAATGCCGTCTCGTCCACGAATGCCTACCCCATGCCATTGATCAAAGATCTCTTGGCAGAAGTAGCTAAGGGTAAAATCTTCAAAGTTTGACTTACGAGACGCTTACTTTCGGGTGCGTATACAGGAGGGGGATGAATTCAAGACCGCTTTCAACACCCCCTTGGGCCAGTTTGAATACCTGGTGATGCCATTTGGTCTTCAGGGGGCTCTGGGTTTTTTTATGAACCTAATAAAAGAAGTATTGCACAAGCACCTGTTCAAGGGGGTATTAGTCTACTTAGATGACATTTTACTGTATTCCCCTGGTGAGGGAGGTACTCCAGACGTTGCACAAGCACAAACTGTTTGCCAAACTTTCAAAAGTCAAGGCTGAGATTGACTTTGTCGGCTATCACATCTCATCAAAGGAGATCGAGATGGACCTGGGAAAGGTGAAAGACATCCTCAGGTGGGAAGCTCCCAAAACTCGCCGGCAGCTTCAACACTTCTTGGGGTTCGCTAATTTCCATAGAAATCTTTTGCCAAACTTTGCTGAAAACCAAGGGAAAGGGGCCTGATGCTACTAAACCCAGAGCTAGACTGGCTTGGACCCCTGAATGCCAGGATGCGTTCAATAAATTGAAAGCTCTGTTTACCACAGAACCCGTGTTAGCACATCCAGATGAAACAAAAAAATTTGTGGGCCAAGTCGATGCTTCAGATGTTGCTATGGGGGGGGGGATCCTGCAAGAAGGGGCAGACGACAAGCTTCATCCCCTAGCATATGTGTCCCGCAAATTCACTGACACAGAACGTAACTGGTCGGTATGGGACAAGGAAGCGGGGGCAATCAGGCTAGTGCTCTCCATGTGGAGACACTGGTTAGAAGAGGCAAGGGTGCCGTTTGAGGTTTGGACAGATCATAAAAACCTAGAAGTGCTCCGCACCCCTCGCAACTTGAACACCAAGCAGCTTCGGTGGGCTGACTTCTTCTCCAAGTTTCAGTTCACCTTGCATCATTTCCCAGGCAAATCGAACTCGCTGGCTGATGCCTTGTCCCGCCTCCCTCAGCACGAAAGCCGACAGGAGGAGGTCCTAGTTTCCATGTTCACGCCTTCTCAATTGGGTGGAGTGGTAACGACATGAGGGCAAGCTAAACGGGCCTTCCCCCCCTCCGGGGGGATGGGAAGCCAAGTTTGCCACCACCTTTTCAGCGTCTGACAGGGAGGAAGTGAGGGTGGCGGTTGACTTCGTTCAAAGAGGAAACAACTGTTGGTATAAGGGAGACAGACTATTTGTTCCAGGACTTTTGCAGGGGGAGGTACTTGCCCTTGTACATGGATCTAAACCGGCTGGCCACCTGGGCTTTGTGAAATCACTGCATCTACTGCAGCGCCAGTTCTGGTGGCCGTACATGCACAAGGACCTGTCTCTGTATGTGCAATCCTGCCAAACTTGCATCATGTGTAAACCCTGACAGGGGAAACCCCCTGGATTATTGAAACAGTTGCCAGTAGACCATGGGAGGAGATTTCCATGGATTTTATCACGGACTTACCACCTAGCAAGTCCATGACCGTAATTTGGGTAGTTGTGGACTTGTTTTCTAAGCAAGCACATTTCATTCTGTTCCCCGGTTTGCCAACAGCGCGATCGCAGGCCAAAGCCTTTCTCCAACATATTTTCAGACTTCACACGTTGCCAACTAAGATAATCATGGATAGGGGCTCCCAATTTGTTTCAAATTCGCTTCCAGTTCCTCTCCTGCTGTATGCTTTTATCCATTTCCAAGATTGGACTTCTACGTCTGCTCTCAGTTTTTTCTGGGTTTTGTTCTAAGAACAATTTGTCTAATTATTCTTAGAAAACTAAGATCCTGATATTTACCAAGGCTTGGAAACCCTGTCCATGGAAGGTAGATGGGAAACCTGTGCAACAAGTTAAATCTTTCAGATATTTGGCCTTCTTTTTCATCATCAACTTAACTGGTTCTTTCGTTGGAAGGCAGCCATCACTGCTGTAAGGAATCAACTACTTGCAGTCTCCCAGTTCCATTTTTATAGTGGGAACCAGTATGTACCATCAGCTCTACAGATCTTCCAGACTAAGGTTATCTTTCAAACTGACGGAACTGGTGGCTGAGTATCTGGCTATTGTGTTGCATAAGGGTAATCACGTTTCTAAGGTCAGGGCAGAGAACATTTGATTAATTTTGTCCTCATCTGTTTGTTATTCTTTGACATTGTTTTATTATCTGGACAATACCACCCCCATTTTGACTTTTATCTATGTAAGATCATATCTGTATTTTATTCTATTTAATGCCATTAAAGGTTATTGAAACTTGAACTACTCACAGTATTCAAACTATTATTTGCACTTTGGAAGTACTGTTCTGTTCTGGAGCCCTGGGTCAGTGTCAAAATAAGTTTGCCCTGCATGCCTCCTACCTTATGGATGAGCACCGTGCCACACAGCCCTCTCCTGCCAGCCTTCTTTTGCACTGCAAAGGCAGAGTCATCACCAATCACCACCATCTGCACAACAGCCCCTTCCGCCCGTGCCTGTTCCAATGCCAGCCCAAAATTCAGACGATCTCCAGTGTAGTTCTTCACTATTAGCAGTGTCCCAACTAAAGAAAAGAAAAAGAACTGAATTCTACAATGTCTTCATCCAGCAGATATATCCACATAGTAGAAGTGCTGCTGTACCTGCTCTAGCTTGTCTCACAGTTCGTATCGCTGCCAGAATGCTGCCCACTGCAGGGGACGTGAACACTGAGCCAGCTACCACTCCAGTGAGCATCCCCTTCCCAATGTATCCTGAGGAAGGAAAACAGACAGGGCTGCATTAGCTTCTCACATATTGCTTATGCTCCAATTTCACCACAGCTCAAAATAATCCCAGCAAACAAAATGAAGTATTTCTTTACTCAATCAGAACGAAGTTTGGGGCCAGTGGCATCTTTGAGACCAACAAAGTTATATTCAAGTTATAAGCTTTCATGTGCAAGCCCATGAAAGCTTATACCACATGTGAAAGGGATCTAGGTGTTCTCGTTGATCACAAGCTAAACATGAGCCTGCAGTGCGATGTGGCTGCAAAGAAAGCTAATGCAATCTTAGGATGCATGAACAGAAGCATTGTGTCCAGATCAAGGGAGGTGGTAGTTCCACTCTATTCTGCTATGGTCAGGCCTCACCTGGAGTACTGTGTCCAGTTTTGGGCACCACGTTTTAGAAAGGATGCTGACAAGCTCAAGTGTGTCCAGAAGAGGGCAACCAGGATGGTGAGAGGGTTAGAATCTAAGTCTTATGAGGAAAGGCTGAAAGAGTTGGGTATGTTTAGCCTGGGAAAGAGAAGGCTTAGAGGGGACATGATTGCAGTCTTCAAGTATTTGAAGGGCTGTCATGTAGAAGATGGAGCGGATCTATTCTCTCTTGCTCCGGATTGCAAGACTAGGTCTAATGCTTGGAAATTACAAGGGAGTCGTTACCGGCTAAATATCAGGAGAAACTTCCTAACTGAAAGAGTGGTTGAGCAGTGGAACAGACTGCCTCGGGAGGTGGTGGATGCTCCTTTGCTGGACGTTTTCAAGCGGAGGCTGGACGACCATCTTTCGGGTATTGTTGTGTCCTGACCCAGCCATGTGTGCGATCCAGTTTCGCCTGGGTCTGCATGCGGTCAGGTGAAGTTCCTGAGCTTTGCTCCCGAACACAATAAGACGTTTGGATCCTAGTTCCCTGCCAATCGGGAACCTAGGGTCCCTAGGAATAATCTAACCACTGTAGATAGACCATTCACGGGTGTTGGGGGTGTGTGGGTGCGTTTTCCTTGGGGCATATAAGCTGGCCTGCGAGCCGGCTACTTTGTCTTGTTCCTTCAGAATAAAAAGTCTTAGAGCTGAACTCATGAGTATGCCTAAGGACTTTTCAGTGGCGATGAAGGTGGGATTCTAATCTCCCTCCCATGAACAACGACCACAAGAGGAGCACTGCATCATCGCGCTCCACCACTGAAGGCACTGCACGCCGCAGCCGACCCTCGTGTCCCGCTTCTCTGGTCACCGGTCACCGCACTGCTCCAGGCATTGCTGACTCCAAGCTCAGCACCGCCTCTACCTCCACCTCTTCATCGGTCACCTCCTCCACCGCACCCGAGCAACTGCCTCCTCCTCCACGGGTCGCTAAGATGGCCGCTGGTAACGAGGGTTTCCCCGAGTTCAACATCTCCCACCATGCCCAGTGAGAGACCTGGCTCGAGACGCTCGAAAACCACTTCCAGATAAACGACATCTCGGACCCTGGTAAGAAGAAGGCCCATCTTCTGCGTTACTGCGGGATCGAGGTGACCTTCTTTTGAAGGACTTGATGGCTCCCCAGCAGACCAAAGATGCGGCTGCCACCTACGATGTCTTGGTGAAGGCGTTCACGGACCACTTGGCCCCTAAACCCACCAAGTTTGCAGAACGTATGGACTTTTTCGCAAGAGTCCAGGGACCAGACCTCCGACTTCCTGGCCGGGCTACGCCAGGCAGCCACACGTTGTGCTTTCTCGGACCTGTTAGAGGCCCGGTTGAACCAATTCTTGGTGGGTCTCAGGGAGCCCAAGTTGCAGTGAAAACTTGTCGGTCAGGACAACCTCGATCTGGAGAAGGCGATACGGGAGGCAGCAGCCTACGAGAAGTCACACTCCGACCGCCGCGCCAAGGCCATCCACCACGTCCAAGCTACGGCGGGTTCCGACATCTCCAGCGACGAGGAGGTCCACCAGGTCAACCAACGCCATCCCAGCGCTCTCAACACAGCAAAGGGTCATCCTCAGCCAAGGCACCTCAACCCTCCTGGACATGCGCCAGCTGCAGCGACGCTCACGAGCACCGGACTTGCCAATTCTGTGACGCAATCTGCAGGACCTGCAACACCTGGCGAGAGTTTGCCGCTCCAAGGGACGGCAGAAGACGATAGCGCAGCTTGATGAACCGGAGCTCCACACCATTTCAGACCACCACCAACTGCGCCAACTAACGGTATGTAACTTACCTCCTGACAGCCCGGACAAAGTGCATGTGACTGTCCATATTGAGGGGTCCCCCTGTAGGATAGAAGTCGACTCGGGCTTGACCTATTCTATAACCTCGGCCGATACCCTCCATTCTCTATGCCCGCGAGGGGGGCCCCGGTTGCACAAGCCACAGGGTCTCATGTTGCAGGACTTTAATAAGAACCCTGTGGCAGTCCGTGGCTGGGGTAAGTTCCGGGTCCAGTTCCAGGATTTTTCAGGACTGCTGGACCTGTTGGTGGTGGAGGGGCGCTTGACCAGTTTATTGGGACTGTCATGGTTCGCACCCTTGGGGCTGAAGTTGACGGGGACACACCAGATCTGAGTGAGGGATTTTGGGGTGGTTTGCGAGGAGTTTTCCAAGGTGTTTGATGGGTCCCTCGGGCATTAAGGCACGTCTCCCTCCCATAGCGATGAGATCCAAAACAGAGGCTGAGGTTGACTGCCTCGTCGAGCAAGGGGTGTTGGAACCGGTCGCGTCCACACGCTGGGAGACCCCCATCGTCACGCCGGTCAAACCCAACGGTGACGTCTGCATATGTGCCGATTATAAGTGCACTATCAACAAAGCCTTGCAGGACCATGCTTACCCAGTCCTGGTGGTAAGCCACGTCTTAGCCTCCCTTGCGGGGGCCAAGGTCTTTGGTAAGCTAGATTTGGCGCAAGCTTACCAGCAGTTATCGGTGGATGTGGCCGCCGCTGAGGCACAAACCATTGCTACGCACAAGGGGGCGTTACAGGTGACTAGGCAGCGGTTTGGTGTATGTGTGGCCCCTGGGATTTTCCAGTCATTCATGGATTCCCTCCTTAAAGGCATCCCAGGAGTACAACCTTTTAAAGATGATGTTATCATTGTGGCGCCAGACTCCACCACCTTCGCAGACCAGCTCCGGGCAGTGCTCCAGAGGTTCGACTCCACCGGCCTCAAGGTGAAGAAAGAAAAGTGTCTCCTCGGGGTGCCACGCATTGAGTTCCTGGGGTTTGCAGTGGACGCCCAGGGTATCCACCCCACGGACGATAATGTTCGGGCGATTACGGGCCCCCCAACTCCCACTTCCAAATCTGAACTTCAGGCTTTCTTGGGCCTGCTCAATTTTTATCACGCTTTTCTCCCCTTGAAAGCTGTCATGGTAGAGCCCCTGCACCGCCTCCTGGACAAAGAAGCGTCCTGGGTCTGGATGGCCGCTCACGCCACAGCGTTCCAGGAGGTCAAGGACTTGCTCATTTCTAACTCCGTCCTGCACCATTTCAACTAGGCGCTACTGGTGGTTCTCGCCTGCGATGCTTCTCCGTACGGGGTTGGGTCCTTGGTCACCAGTTGCCGGCCGGCCGGGACATCCCAGTCACCTACTACTCTAGGACCTTGTCTTCTGCAGAGCGCAACTATGCACAGATAGACAAGGAGGCGCTACCACCACTATCTCTACGACTGGGCCTTCACGGTGATGACGTACCATAAGCTCTTCTGGGTCTCCTGGCTCCCGACCGTCAGATGCCACAGATGGTCTCCTCCAGGGTTCTGCGGTGGTCCATTTTCATGGCGGGTTACAGTTACAACCTTGTGCATTGCCCCAGGAAAGCCATTGGGCACGCCGATTCCCTCAGCCGCCTGCCCGTCACAGACCCCAACCTTGCTCCTATGCACACGATCGCCCTCGTGGAGTCACTCCCCGATTGCTCAGTTCATGTGCGAGAGGTCGCTTGCCTCACGGGCCGGGACAAGGTTCTCTGTTGGGTTCTGGATTGGGTGGGGAGGGGGTGGCCTACAGCCAAGCAGGCCCCCGAGTACATGCCATTCATCACCCGGAAAGACGAACTATCCACATACAAAGGGTGCCTGATGTGGGGTGGCCGGGTGGTGATACCTGTCCCACTACAGCAGCGAGTCTTAGGGGCTCTACACGAGCACCACCCCGGGGTCGTGAGGATGAAGGCGTTAGCGAGGAGCTACGTCTGGTGGCCTGGCCTCGATTGGGACAGCAAGGACATGGTCAAACGATGTCAGCCTTGCCAGGTCTCTTGCCCCGAACCCCCCAGGGCTTCGGAGAGAGCCTGGAAGTCCTCACACCGCCCCTGGTCTCAGCTCCACCTAGATTTCGCGGAACCGTTCGAGGGGCAGCTGTTTTTTATCCTTGTTGACTCTTACAGCAAGTGGCTAGAGGTCGTTCCAGTTCCATCCACCTCCTCAAGATCCACCATCAAGGCCATGTGGTGGATCTTCAGTGCTCAGGGTATCCCGGACACCCTGGTAACGGATAATGGCACTGCGTTCATATCCAGGGAATTCCAGGACTTCACATCCTACTATGGAATTCACCACGTGTGGTTGGCTCCGTTCCACCCCGCCACAAACAGCCAAGCGGAGCAGATTGTCCAAACCACCAAGGACGCACTTCGATGGCCCAATTCAACCGACTGGGACTACAAGTTGGCCTCTTTCCTCTTCTGCAAATGAACCACCCCATGCACAACAACGGGGTGCAGTCCAGCCGAATTGCTCCTGGGTCGCCGCCTCACGACATGTCTAGATCGACTGCATCCGGACCGGGCCCCCGAACACAATCCGGACACGGAGGACCAGGAAGCCGCCCGGTATTCCCTAACCAGCCCACAGCTGCCCTGGCCACCTCCAGGAACGACACCAGCCTCCCCGCCGCCAGCCAGCTCTCCACTGAGAGCATCGGCACCGGTGTCCCCCACAGCCCCAGCAACACACTGCTCCACGAGGGAGCGGAAGGCTCCAGCATATCTAAAGGACTATGTATGCAGGTGTCTTTCGGACCAAGGGGGGAGGGGTGTTGTGTCCTGACCCAGCCATGTGCGTGATCCAGTTTCGCCCGGTTCCGCATGCAGTCAGGTGAAGTACCTGAGCCTCGCTCCCGAACACAATAGACGTTCGGATCCTAGTTCCCTGCTAATTGGGAACCTAGGGTCCCTAGGAATAATCTAATCACTGTAGATAGACCATTCACGGGTGTTGGGTGTGTGTGGGTGTGTTTTCCTTGGGGCATATAAGCCGGCCTGTGAGCCGGCTACTTTGTCTAGTTCCTTCCGAATAAAAAGTCTTAGAGCTGAAATCACGAGTATGTCTAAGGACTTTTCAGGTATGTTGTAGGTATGTAGGGCTACCTTTTGGCTATGCTCCTGGAGAGTGCAGGGGGTTGGACTAGATGACCTGCAAGACCCCTTCCAACTCTAACATTCTATGATTCTAAAACTTTGTTGGTCTTAAAGGTGCCTGACTGGACTCAAACTTTGTTCTGCTGCTTCAGTCCAACACAGCTTAGCCAACGGAATCTTTACTCAATCAGTAATTGAATTATAGAATTCACTGCATGTGGATGTAGCAATGACAGTACCCTGGTTCTAAAAGGGAATTAAACAGATCCATGGAGGATAGGCCTGTTAGTGGAAATTCCACATTCAGAGGTAGTAAATCTCTGAATATCAGTGCTAGCAGGCAATGTCAAGAGAAGGCCTTAGCCTCTATGCCCTATTTGGCCATCCAGGGCAACTTATTGGCCACTATGTGAAACGGGATCCTGGACAAGATGAACCACTGGTTTGATCCAGCAGGACTCTTATTTTTTATTTCACTTATTAGATTTTTTAGTCAATGCTCACCCAAAGGGTCTTGTGGTGACTTGCAAAATTAAAACCAGCAAGGTAAAAACAACATAAAAATAACAAATATAAAATATTTAAAATATTAAAATATGTGGCTATTACCATATCACTATTAAAACAGCCCAAACATGTGGTTATCCTCCAAATGCCAACCTAAACAAATCAGCTTTGCGTGCCCTGCAGAAACAAAACAAGTCCTGCAGGGCATAGGCAGCATCCGAGAGGGCATTCCACAGGCTAGGGGCCACAACTGAGAAGGCCCTTCCCCCTGGTGACAGTTAACCAAGCCTTCCTGGGCACCTGCAAGAGGCCCCTAGATGAGGACCAAAGGGAGTGCAGGGTGTTATAATGGGAGAGGCGGTCCCATAGATATGTGGGTCCCAGACCATTGAGGGCTTTAAAGGTTAACACCAAAACCTTGATTTAATCTGGAGACTAACTGGTAGCCAGTGCAG
>NW_015174353.1:0-17274 GCF_001447785.1 Gekko japonicus
ACGTGGTAATGGCGGATACATTACAGGGGCAAATGAATATCCATGGGGAGGGAGTTCCATAATGTTGGCACTATGACTGAGAAGGCCCATCTAGCCTCAGAAAGCGAGGACACCTGAAGCAGGGCCTCAGAGGATGACCATAACAGTCGGGTAGGTTCGTATAGGAATAGGCATTCCTTAAGGTATGAACATAAGTGAAGCCAATGTTGGATCAGGCCAATGGCCCATCCAGTCCAACACTCTGTCACACAGTGGCCAGAAATACCAGGTGCCATCAGGAGGTCTTGGTCAAGAAAGATGACTTTTAGTGCACTCCATGTGCACATGGCACTCCAAACAGCAACCTTAAGCGTGACTTGAAATTACATACTGGTATCTCCTGAATAAATGCACCTCATGGCAAAGTACCAGGATGTGGTTTCCACAATGACAAAATATCCTCCGCTGGTTATTATATCTGGGAATTTCCCACTATAAAAAACGCATTTGCTGGTGTGCCAAGATATAAAAATAAGTGCTATTATTTGTTATTATTTATAACATATATATCTTGCCTTTGTGGGCTACCAAGGCAGTTAACGATTAAAACAACATAAAATACATCATAAAACCAATTACTTTCTGTTATTATTAATAACATTATTTGTTTTTATCTATAACATTTATATCTCGCCATTCTGGGCCACCAAGGCAGCTAATGATTAAAACAGCATGATAAAACACATCATAAAACCAATCTAAAGGTATAATATTCTTTTTAAGGTGTGGTGACCAGAACTGTACACAGTATTCCAAATGAGGTCGCACCATTGATTTATATAGGGGCATTATGATATTGGCTGATCTGTTTTCAATACCCTTCCTAATGATCCCCAGCATAGCATTGGCCTTTTTTTTTTTTTTTGCAGTTGCCCACTGTCTTAACATTTTTAGTGAGTTGTCTACTACAATTCCCAGATCTCTCTCTTGGTCAGTCTCTGCCAGGTCGGACCCCATCAACATGTATTTATATTTAGGATTTTTGGCTCCAATGTGCATCACCTTGCACTTGGCCACATTGAACCCCATTTGCCACGTTGATGCCCACTCGCCCATCCTCGATAGATCCCTTTGGAGTGCCTCACAATCCTCCCTGGTTGTCACCACCCTGAACAACTTTGTATCATCCGCAAATTTAGCCACTTCACTGCTTACTCTCAACTCCAAATAATTAATGAACAAGTTAAAAAGCATCGGACTGAGTACTGATCCCTGTGGTACTCCACTGCTTACCACCCTCCACTGAGAAAATTTCCCATTTATACTCACTCTCTGTTTCCTATTAATTAGCCTAAACCATACAGAGCTGTAAAGATCAAGACGGGCACCTTGAATTGGGCTGGGAAACAAATTGGGAGTCCGTGCAGATGGACGAAGACTGGATTGATAGGGTCCTTATGACCCACTCCAGTCAACATCCTGGATGCAGGATTCTGTACCAGCTGAGGCTTCTGAACACTTTCCAAGGCCAGCCCACGTAGAGCACACTGCAGTAATCTAAGCTAGACCAGGGCATGCAACACAGTGGCCAGAACTTTTCTGCCCAGGAAAAGCCACAGCTGGTTAACTTGTCAAAGAAAGCAAAAGGCACCCCTGGACACCACTGCCACCTGCCTATCCAACAGTAGGCCTAGTACCAACTATACCCCCAAGTTGCAGAGACCTGTTCCTAGGGTTGCTGATTCAGGGTTGGGAAACTCCTGGAGGTTTGGGGACAGAGCCTGGGTAGGGTGGAGACGGAGCTCCGTGGGATGTAAAACCGTACAGTACTCCCTCTGAAGCTGCCATTTCTTTCCCCAGGGTAGCTGATGTCTGTAGTCTGGAGATCAGTTGTGATTTTGGGTCCCACCTGCTCCTTCAAGGGGAGTACAATCCCATCCAGAGCTAGAAACACCTCATATCCCAGGTCAGTCCTTCCAGCCACCTATTGTATCTTTTAAAAGAACCCTTCCCCCAGCTTTTAAAATTCTGCAAGATAGGATTTTGCAGAATAAAGTAATACAGTATATGAATACAGCCCTCAAGCAAGCATGATGGGAGTGGGGAGAGAGAGGCAGTAATCTGATTAATACTTAATGTGCTCCATTGAATAAAATTGCTCTTACTTCTTAGTAAACGTGCATAAGATAGCACTGTCAGATAATGATCTTTGGCATGAGAATATTTTCATCCATGAAATGCAAAAGATGTGAGGTTTTAGTTTAAGTTATCATTCTCTTGTGTGCATTTAGATAAGGTTGCATGTTTTGTTCACGTGTTCACACTGTGAATACATGAATTGCCTTTTCCACACCCATAACACACAGAAAATGTGCTAAAAATAGACCTTACTGGAATTTAAGTTTTCTATTCCAAATTGTCTACTAGTTATTTGTATCCCTTAGCTTCTAGCTTTTTGGATACTAAATGCTGATGTTAATGTTAGCAGTTTAATGGAATCCATATTAGGAAAGTGCGCCAAAAGGCAAGAGATTCAACAAAAAGGCACTGAAACGTCCTTCAATTGTTTAATTGAGTTAATGGAGAACAGGTAAACAGTTAACTTCAGACTGAATCATAAAATACACAAAAAGAAAAAGGAGGGGCCTGCAAAGTTGGCAAAAGGGTGCATGAAATCATAACCTGCACATAATGTACTAAACTTGTGTTTTTTTAAAAAAAAAGCATAAAGGAAAAAATTCCAATGCTGGGAGGGGAAGAACAGAATATTTCTCAACTTATTGTACCTCTACAGAGGGGGAATTGTTTACATTCTAAGAACAAAACTCACAGAGCAATCCTAAGCAGAGTTACACCCTTCTGAGGATTACACTGTCAGTGGTACAAGACAAGAGAGAATCTTATCTAAGACTTAATGTTTGGAGATGGAATAATATGCAGAGTTGTGTCACTGGCTTATGTTCAGGTTAACATTTAGACAATTGTTTTGCCTAGCAGTGTGCCAACCTGAGTGCAGTGCTAAGACTAGTTTGTAAATTGCTTAGGTTCACACGAGTATGACACAGAGGCACACCGCCCTTCTGGTGACACACCAGTGTAAACCGGGTGCTGGTACAGCTCTGCATAGGAAACAGGAATTGACAGGGGAAGAACATGCTAGGGTATTCTAGCCCTACCCCACAGTCCACATCCTACAACTAGCATAACATTACCACCAAAATAATAATATAATATAATAAAATAACAATTTGCCATAAGTAAAAACATTCCCCCTGAATCCAATGGCATGAAAAACGAAGTCCCCCCATCTGCCTCCCACCATGCCTACGCAGCCATGGCACAGTTTAGGATACTGGCTAAATCTGTAGGTAAACTCAGCACTCCTAGCTCTCATAAACCCAGCCAAGACACCCATATCTCAGGTGACAGGGGGTATGGCACATGGTATGTCATTGGCATACACAGGGGACTTCAGTGACAGGAACTCTAGAGATCAGCCATTTTGCACAAGCAGCAAAGGGCGGTAATCAACAGCATATTGCTAATACTGCTCTGCTGTATAGGTATTGAACCTCAAAACATTTAAGTCACATAGTTAAGCAGGGAATGGAATCCCTGGTTTAGACTTTAATAGCCACAAATGTTTCCCATTGCCTTCTGGCCACATGTACCTACAGTGTATTATCTCAGAATGCTTCCTCCCTCAAAAGTTGCTAGCAGTGGCTCCCACAGCAGTGGGCACAGCGTATGTAAGCAAAGTGCAGAAAGGGGGATTCCTCCTTGGAGATACAAGAACAGAACATCATCATGATATCGGCACAACACCACATTGGTGAAACCCTGACATTTGGGAGAAACGGGACACAAACACATTTCTGGATGACTACCACTCAACCATTGCTACTGTGGACCAAACACTTATAAGGCCTATAGAGCAACCTCAACAGAAGCTGCAGACTCTATTCCAATGCAACTCCTAACAACAGATCAGTAAATACAGGTATAATGGCTACAACAACGAGTAATGTTCAGCAGTAGTAACAAACATCAAGTGGATCCAAGCTCTCTGCCCATGGGATGAGTTATGGATCTGAAAGAGTGGCACCATCCAGGTGTTCTTCAGTTTCTTGTACCTCCATTCCTACCCCTTAAGATTAAATGTGATCCACTTGCTGATGCAGATCATGTGGCAAAAAAAGGGTGGGGAGAAAGCAGCACTGTAGGGAGTGCTATGGACATTTAAAAGAGCACACCACAGCGATTCAGGAGCCCAATGAAGTGGTTGAAAATGGAAAAGAGCAGTTTCCCTCAAAAGTGGCTGAACCACACTTTGCTAACCTGACACAAGTGGGTTTGTATGAACAGGTAAATAAATTCTGCTAGCAGCCAGTTACTAAAATGGGTCTGTCTGAAATGACAGAAAAAATCAATTAGCAACCAGTTACTAAATTGGAGTACTAAGGAAGCTTGAAAAGGGCCCATGTGTTACACATTTTGGGAATGTTTCACAAGATCTTGTGCAGTAGTTCCCCTCCCAAATGCAACCATAACACAGATAGAGGGTGGGTAATTGAATACCAACGGCTTCTTCTAGTTGCCATTGCTTTTCACTTACCTGCCCAGGCAAACAAGCAGCCACCACAACTCACACGCTCTCTTGTTGGTGGAAGCTGCTAGTATTCCTACTAGTTATCACTGCTTACTCAGGCAGGTAGTGGGGAAAAGGTAAAAGAGAAAAGAAGCATGATGCCAAGGGGGAGAGAGAGGACTGCCTGTCCCAGCCCTTCTTCCGGATAAGATCAATACCCCGTGTCCAGGGGAGGGGGGTGGCAGTGTGGGAACAATGCTGCTGCGCGAAGGTAGGATCAAACAAGGCTGCAGGGCATCAGCAGCTGCCTAATGATGCCTGCGTCTGATGTCAGCCTGGCAAATGTGGGACCAATGCAAATGTTCGTGAAAGTGTTAGGCAGGAGAGACAACGTGAAGAAGGAACTAACATGGATACCAAATATATTATGGTCTGTGTTATGCCATTATCAACATGTACAGTGGTACTGCTTGAATGGTTATTAAGAATGGCAGAAAAGAAACAAGCTGGATACGCAATTTCCATAGAGCCACAAACTAAGATACCGTTTGCATTGCACTCTTTGAGGTCAAGGCACAACACACTTCATGTAAGGCAATAAGGGACAGATTATTAGAATCAATATTTGTGACCTTTACTTGGTTCCTCGGGCCAAGTTCCTTGCAGCCATTTTAGCCAGGCTACCCTTGTCAACATCCATGTGTTCTATAAGTCTGGCTGTAGATCATATCAATCTGTTTGACAGGAGCTGACAGCTCAGAATGTCAGTGAAGTTCTGTCTGGTTCAGAGCAAAGATAATTAACAGTGACTCAGCATTGGGTCCTGATTGGACAATGCTTGTATATATGTGATGCTGTACAATGTACCTTCCTTCCTGATGGAAACCTGGTGTCTGCGTGAGCATTTTGTCGTTCTGTGCAATATATTGGTGGAGGCTCATGTAAATAAATTGTATATAGTTTTACACCAAGCCTATAAGACTTACGTCTTTGATACTCTCACACCACTCGCAACCTGCAGTGGGCTAGCACTGCACAAACCTCAACAACCCTCACATTCTGTGACAGACAAAATCATCTACCTTTTTTCTGATGATGATCATTATGTCACCTATATGACTGTATGCACCGGCTGCCAAGATTTGTGGAAAAATTTCATCCTGATGTTCAACAAGCTGTATTCTCCATGATGTCCTGGTCCTGACAATTTTAACACATTGTTTTTAACCTTGTTGTGTTTTTACTGTAAAATTTATTACTTCTTGGGCAGCTATTATATTGTTATGTCCTTTGGCCTCATACAATAAAATTAAGAACATAAGAAGACTCCTGCTGGATCAAATCAGTGGTCCATCTAGTCCAGCACCCTGTTTCATACAGCAATCAACCAGTTCCTTTGGAGGGCTAGCAAACACAGCCAAAGCCTTCCCCTGATACTACCTCCTAGTACTGGTATTCAAAGGTTTGCTGCCTTTGAATATGGAGGTTCCTTTTCCTCACTATGTCTAATAGTCACTGTTTGAGCTTTTCTCCATGAATCTAACCTTCCTTTAAAGCCATCTACATTCATGGATATCACTACATCCACTGGTAGTGAAATTCACAATTTAATTACTTGTTGAGTAAATAAGTACTTCTTTTTGACTGTCCTGAACCTATTTGCCAACAATTTCATTGGGTACCCTTAAATTCTAGTATTATGGAACAGCGGAAAAAAGCCCTTTCCACACAACGGAGATTCCAGATTAATACTTCATTTTGTTCAGCCGCTTCTTCAGGAGTATACTACTAGAGAAGAATATAAAAGCAGTATATAATTGCTGAAATTATACATGCCAAACTGGACAAAAATAAAATGAAATACAAATACCATCATATAGTTGTGTCTCTGTGCTTCTTTTGTAGTAGTACTTCACTACTATGACTATCTATGAGAAAAAAGCCCCATGTATTGTAAAACTGAATACAAAATATATAGATTGTGATACACAAGTCTATAACTCACCAATGCAATTTCAGAATAATTAACAGAATGGTAATCTTCTTAGTTGGGCACCAGTCAAAAGGCTTAAGACATTATTTTTATTATTAACTCGATTGCTGGAACACCTCTATGCACTAAACTCCTCTCAGTTAAGTACAAAATGCCAAGTCAAATAATTAGTGTCCTCAAAACCAGCTGTAGTAATTAAAGGTACAGTAGCCATGCTACAGCAGATCAGATTTTCTGCATTCCAAAAGGAGGATTGCAGGTGAGCTTGCATGGGTTCAGATTGTGGCTGAGAAGCCAGCAGGACTCTGAAAAGGGGTCCCAACCTTTAAAACAGCAGTTGTTTGGAGTATGATAATTTCAGTGGAAACTTGACCAGTGGTGCCTCTCTGCCTCAATGCAACCAGACATTATGCAGATGATATTTTCATCCTATCAGGCTCCAGCTCCCTAGGGTCAAAGTCCAAGGCTGCTTGCCCCTCCCCCTTCCAGATGTGCCATAGGAAATGCCTCAGTCACTGGCAGTAGTAGGCAAATCGTAGCATGCATGCTGAATAACAGCACATCAGACTTGCCAGATTCGAAAAGCAGGACTGCCGGTGAGCTTGCATGAGTTCAGATCATGGCTGAAAAGCCAGCAGGACTCTGAGAAGGGGTCCCAACTTGTAGAACAGCAATTGTTTGGGGTATGACAGTTTGAGTGGACACTCTCCCAGTGGTGCCTCTCTCCAGTCTCCTTTCCAGACAAGCCACAGGAGGTGTCACTGGGGGAGAGGGAAGTTTCAGCTCCACTGTGTGAGGCAGGATGCTGGACTAGCTGGATTACTGGTCTGATCCAGCAGGGCTCTTCTTCTGCTCTTAACTCAACTAGGCGCCTCTCCCCCCCTTGCCTATCCCTCTTCCCTGCCAGCAAGGTAGAGGTCTGGCCCTTCTTCCTCAGCTGCCCTGGGTCCTGCCTTTGAAGGAGTCCATGGGGGTGGCACAGCCACAGGCTTATCCAATGCCCTGTGACATGGGGAGGCTGGATTTCCGGTGCAGGTTTCCTTCCCCCTTGCTCTTCCCTTCCCCACTGCCTCAAAAAGCCTCCTCCTCCTCCTCCTCAGTTCATAGAGGGCCAAGAAGGGCAGGGGTGCTGCTGGCCTCAGGTGTGGGGTTGCCAGCAGGTGTGGCTGAGCTACGGAGCCTTGCTTCCCTGCCCTGTGAGGAGGTGAGCGTGGCCAGCTCAGGGAACACTTCACGGCTCCCCTGGTTCTTTCTCCTGTTTCTGGGCAGGACCTAGGTTCTGAAGATGCCAGGGCTGCCTTGGTCATTGTCAGAGTCTGCACTGCCTACCTGGGATCCCCTTCAGTCTTGGTAACTTTGGGGCAGGGCCCCCAACCTTAGATGCATCCACTGCAATCACATTCCTAAGTGTCTGTGCTGAAAACAAAACCACTGGTCTTCCGGACAGACATTTCTAATGCAGGCTTATCTGGCTCCTTTACTCCCATGGAGTGGGGGGGGGGGGGATGTCTACATGTTTCATATACTGGATGTCTGGCCACTGCAGATTTTTTCGCACTTGCACTAGCAAGGTTTCTTACCCCTCCTGTAAGGGTTAATGGACCATAGGAGAAAACTAGTCCATTGATATTGCAGCCAATCAATCAAGAATATTTTAAATATGAGATGAACACAGATTATTCCATTCACAAATAGTCAATGGTTGTCTGTTGTCTAGATAACACAGTCAAGAAATGCTGAGTGGGAGGGGTCCAAATGGCTCACACTGCAGCGTTCTGCTGCTGACTAAGGTGGAATCTCCTTATTGAAAATTGCTTGCATTGCTCAGTGCTGATAGCAAAGTATTTAATACTCTTGTAAATAATTTAGAACCACGTGTTAAAAGGTATGTTACCTTTAGTTTGTAAGAGATGAGTGATTTACTTAAAGTACTTCTAACGGGATGCTGCTTTGCCAGAAAGGAAAACATGGCATCAAATGTATCGAAGAGGGAGAAAATGAACCTCAACTGTTCTGGTAAAAAAAAAAAAAAGTCAGCAAAAGAACGAAAATTATAAAGAAAGCTGGAAATAGTGTATTTCACACTGGAAAAACAAATATACTAAGGACAACCCATCTTTATTGTAATAGAGGTGATCTGTTTTTCTTTTTTATGCATGTAAAGACTTATGTCTTTGGATTTATTTATTTATTTGATTTATATACTGCCCTTCCCGTGAGCAGGCTCAGGGTGGTTTACATCAGTCTTAGTATAATACCATTAAAAAACCATTAAATAACAAATTAAGACAGCATACAATCATAAAAATCTGTGTAAAAAAATTTGGTCAGATGTCAGTCAGATTAATTTAAGTACAACAGTGGGTGCCCCGATGTCTATTTGGATCCAGGCCACTGGTGGGAGATTGGCCAGGAAAGGAGAGGGATGTCCGCCACCTCAACCAAAAGCTCAGTGGAGGAGTTCTGTCTTGCAGGCCCTGCGGAACTGTAATAGATCCCACAGGGCCCTGATGTCATACGGGAGCTTATTCCACCAGGTGGGGGCCAGGGCCGAGGAAGCCCTGGCCCCGGTCGAGGACAGTTGGATGTCCCTGGGACTAGGTATTGCCAGAAGGTGTTGATTATCATGTAAGTTAAATTTAAATTTTTGAAAAGGGGAAGAGAAGGAAAAAAGAATCACAGTGTGACATTAGAGCCCTTATCTTTTGGGGATGCCTTTTGCAAATGCTGTTAGTGCTGCCACACATGCACTAGAGTTTCTGATTGTTCTCTTGGGTCTCTAGAAGTTAAATTTCCAGGGGACTGAGAGGAGCAGCTTTACTGTGAGGTGCGTGCCTTTAGATGGATGTTCATGATCATGAAGCTATGACATCACGCAGTTTCCATGACTGCATATTATAGGTGTTTTATGCTTTTGTAGTATACCTTCAACCAAAAACACACTGTGGTTTTAAATGATGTGATCAGGTGCTTTTGTTGTTGTTGCTCAGTCGCACAGTCAAGTCCGACTCTTCACGATCCCATAGACCAGATCACGCCAGGCCTTCCTGTCTTCCGCCGTCCTCTGAAGTTTGCTCAATTTCATGTTCGTTGCATCTATGACAGTCTAACCATCTCATCCTTTGCCGTCCAGTCAGTGGCAAATATGATTAATCCGAAATTGTCATGATCTTTACTTGCAAAAGACCTAAATCCAGCTTCTAATCAATTCATGCCTGTGCCCACGGACTGCACAGTAAAAAGAAACCCTCGAATCTAGGTAATGTTGCCATAGCCAAAAAACATTGTTCTTCTGAGGCCTCGATTCTTATGAGCTTCACTTACATGATATTCTCAAAGTTCAAGGGGTAGTAGATCCTGTGGTGATCACATATGAAGCCCTTCATGGCCTTGGCCCCTCTTATTTGCAAGACTGCCTCTCTCCTGATGCTCTGCCATGACAGCTCAACTCATGTCAGCAGGGGCTTCTGCAAACAGGCAAGATCAACAACTGCCTGGACACAGAGGGAGGTGGCGTCTCGCCACGGTGAAGTAGGTCGCATCGAGGGCTCTCTCCCTCAACACTGACCAAATTGCCGGTTCTATAGGAGGGCTTGAGGGCTCTGGGTTCCCCCGGAGAGGGACCCAAGTCAGAGGACTCAATCGGGGCTCTTCGCATGCGGCGGCAGCGACTGGTTGCCCCAGAAACGTCCTGAAGAGCCAAGCAAGAGCTCTCCATGTCAGACAAGAGAGCGCAACTGTGAGCCCCCAACGGAGGGAAGAAGAAAAGGACCTCATCCATAACACTGATGAAGAAAAATCACTGTAAGTCTACGTAAATGCAACATTCTTAGAGGATCTATGGACTGACTGATTGCCCCTTTAAAATCTTAAAGAGCCAAAGGAAAGGAGGGGGTGAAACTGTTTTCCTCCCCCCCTCCTCTTGCAAGCGGCTAGGAAGAGAATCTCAAGCAATTCCTTTTAAGATGTGGGCAAAATGATAAGAAAGAGCCACTTTCTGAGACCATAATTCTGTTATATGGATTTTAAAAATTATAATATTTCTCTGTGAATTTTATTGAACTAGAAAAAGGAGAAAAAGAAGACCTGGATTCCACTTTGAACTGGTTCTGTGTTACATTCTCATAACATATTTTGTCTTTACTTGTTGAAACTATAAAGGTACATGCTGTTCTGATTGTACTTTATTGTGTTGGAAACAACTGATAAGACTCCCAAGCTATGGTGTGAATGCCTCTTTTCTGATACGGCTACAGTGACTAGTGTTGGTGGATAATGGGAACTGATGTGACTTAAAACTATTGTTGAGCGGGGAAAATTTGAGACTCTGTTTTTAATACCTGGTGGTTCAAACAAAATGTTTGGAGATACATTCTCAACAAGAGCAGAACCTTTAGATATTGACTTGACAGAGATTTCTTTAAAAGACAATGGAATATAGATGGCCACTTCAAGAATCTACATCTACAATCCTAATGCATTGGTTACCGAATGTCCCATTTTGTTGACTGTACTGACTCACGCTGTGTAACCCACCTTAAGCCCCTGTGAGAAAGATGGACTAAAATAACCTAAATAAAATAAAAAATAAAGTTATGGATGTGATTAACTAGTGGATTTGAATTGTCATGGTGTTTCATGAGGATTTGCGCCTCATATGTACGTTTTCTGTACCATGGCAATTCTATAAGACGTATTTATTTACTGAAACATTTCCAGTGCAGCCTTAAGCAGAGTTACACCCTTCTAAATCCATTGGCTCTGCACTGTCATACCCTGCCCTGCTCAGTGCAGTAGAACAAGACAAAAGTGCTTTTACAGCAAACCTTTAAAGAATAAAGAAATCAACAATTTTGGGAAAATCAGCCCTCAGTCAACTTACAAAGCAGCCCTCACCAGAACACCCTTTTGACTACAACAGCCGGACTCCTTCTGGAAGCCATTCCAATGAGCCGAGCAGTAATCCAAAAAAGTTCTTGAGTGAGTAGTGGCAGTACATGCCAGTTGCAGTGAGGGCACTACAAGGAAGAACTGTTTGGCCAAGCAAAGCTGGCACATGGGCACAGACAGCTGCCATCCTGGTGTCTGTACAGTGCTATCTGTGGGCCTGCATGTGGGCTATTATTAATGCCTAGAGGAGGAGTTGGCATGGCTGTTAATGGATCCTCTGAGGGTCCCCAAGTTTGGATCTGGCCCATGCTTTGTTGGGCTAATCCTTCCACCAATGCCATTTTCTCAGCAAATGATGCCCTAGAGCTGAAGTTTATTCCATTGGAGGAAACATATTGGTTTCCTGTATGTTTCCCCTTTAAGGGTAAATAGCAGTTATGCAAGACTGTTAGAAGACAAGAAAATGGCACAGGGAGGAAAAGGTTAAACCTCCCTCTCCCCATACTGCAGTTCTTATCTAGATTTCTGGTTGAGCTTACTACTTACCAGTTAAAAGCACCTGGGAGATTTATTTATTTATTTATTTATTTAGACTTATATCCTGCCCTCCCTGCAAAGCAGTCTCAGGGTGGGATATAAGTCAAATAAATAAATAAAATAAATACTCCATTTTCTAGACTCATAGTGTCTTGCATGGTTTAACTTTCAGTTTTTAACTGTAATTTTCATGTGTAAATTCATAAGGCCCTGTGCCTCCTTGGATATTTTTTTTATTACTGCAAAGGCCTGGATGCAAGTTTTTATAACAGTTTGTTGCCAACTATATGATCTGTAATGAAGGCAGTGAATTGTGGAATGGCTTGTAAGAACACCAGTGATTAATGAGGATTTGGACCCCAGAACTACCTATCTAGTACATTTTTTATCCCACTTATCCCTCAAGGAGCTCAAAACATTGTCTCTGGCTGTCCCTCATTTCCCCCTCACAACCAGTCTGTGGTGAAGCGGAGAGTAACTGGTCCAAGGTCAGGTCCATGGCACAGTGAAGATTTGGACCTGGGTCTCCTGAAGTCTGTGCACTGCAGGACCACAGAGCTGTAGCCCAATGCAGTTTTATCGTGTGCTCTATGGGCCCCTGTGATCTGCGACAGATGGATTCGGGCCATCGCCATGTAAAAAACTATGAGCCTCTGTGGAAGCCGAGTTTTCCATTTCCCCTTCCAGGTTAGGTCTGTGTTGGGTACATTTATGTATCACTCCTTTGGATAGTAGGACTGCCAATGGGCCTGAAAATAACCGGCCCAGCCTACCCTATTTTAGAGATCAGCAAGAGAAACAGCATGACGATGATCACCCCCTAATGCCTGCCTTTCAAGGTGCACAGCTGCAGCAGCCGGTAGGAAACGTTGGCAACCCTATCGGCAGACAGGATGACCCGCTGCAAAAAAGGCCAGAGCTCTGTCTTGTGTCATTCATTATATCCACCCGGGCAACCTTCCTCGGCCCTGGCATGCACGACAAATGACGCTTGCCCAACCCCTTCCCAGAAACCAGCATGTCAGGCCCAGGCCCTTCGAGCCCCGAGGTGCGGTCAGGGAGCGCCGCAGGCATCGCACAGCACTGCAAGGACGTCCTGGCGCCGCCGACCTCGAGCGTGCGGCTCCTCGCGCTGCCTCACCAGAGAGTGGCTCGCCCAGCCGCTCCGGCTTGCGGCGTGACTGAACCGGGAGAGGGGATTGCACGAGGCGAGCGAAGCATGCTCGTCGCGCAGCAGAGCAGGCCTCGCGCTCCCTGGCTGCTTGGCAGCCGCTACCATTACCCAGACGCCGGCTCGGGCGCGTCGCTGCCTGCAGCCAGACGCGGCTCTGCTCCAGTCACTCTGCAAAGCGAGCCAATGATCAGCCCCCCGCCAACGCCGGGGAAGGCCCGGGCGGCGCTCCTGGCGAAAGCGATGCGGCTCCCCCCTGGATCCCCGGCATGAGCGCCTGGGAGGATGGACACGATGTCTTTCAAGGTGAGCCCTTCCCCGGGGGTCTCCGGCAGCCCTCCCGCGGCTCTGACCCTCCTCTTGCAAGCACTGCGGAGGCGGCCGCGGGCCTCAGCCTGCACGCCTCTGCTTTGCCTTCGGCTCTGTAGGGACACTTCCCTCGCTTTTTCACCCCAGTGCAGCTGGTGAAGACCGGGTGGATGGGGAAGGAAATAAAACGGCGGCGGGGGACGGGAATCGGAATGCATCAAGTTTGAGCCAGACGTGTCCTAGTTTAAACGAGACTAGATTGCTATTTCTATTCACTAGAGGTGGTGGGAATCACGTCCTTCTTCCTTATCTATGGCCTGGTTACGATTTCTGAAGGACGAGGGAGAGAGCTCTCTGTACATGCTCAAAAGCTTTGTTTCCATTTACTGTTTCACATAGTGCAGAGTGGCGTCCTAGCGTAGAACTCTGACACCGTAGAACTCTGACATCTCTTGAGAGATGCTTTACTGCAGACATAAAGAGCCAGAGTACATGTTTGGGGAGTGTGTAAAGGGTCTGCCAGCAGATGTTACGGTAATATTCCTTTATATGTATAACCAAAGCATGCTCTGAAAAGTCCTTTTCCACATTGCAGTGATGAGATGTTATTTGCACATTAAAAAGTTTGCATCAAACTGCACCCACTGTGGTGGCTTTGGCCTCCTTGAAGTTGCTTATTATATTAAATATGCTATGAACCTATAACTGGTGAGATTTAAAAAAAATTAAATTCCTTCTAGTAAAGGAGTGGTGAAAATTCAGTTGCTTTTAGAAAATGAAAATGATGCTTGACAATTGTTGCTGGAGTATTTTAACCATTTGCAGTTAACGCCACTGAAGGAGGGGCTGAGGCTCAGTGGCAGAGCATCTGCATGGGATGCTGAAAGTCCCAGGTTCACTCCTTGGCATCCCCAGTTAGAGAATCTGGCAGGAGGTGAGGCAAAAGAGCTCTGCCTGAGTCCCTGAAGAGCTGCAGTCAGTCTGAGTAGACCTTGGTAACCGTGACGGACCAATGGCCTGATTCAGTATATGGCAACGTCATGTCTGTTCAGCTGTCTTGGAAATGATTCAGTGTTTCCAAAATGTTCAAAACTATGTATTTTATTTTCACTTTTAACACTCCGTTCTTGGTTTTAAAAGTGTACTGTACAGAGGTCATTTCGGGGGGGATCACAGTTCCCCCGGGTGAGGTAGGGGGGGCGGGGCACATGACGAAGCCCCGCCCCCTGCTTCCGGCCGCCCCGCTTCCAGCCCTCATTCAGCCAGGAGGAGGCAGGAGAAGAGGGAGGGTAAGTTGCTTCCTCCCCGCCTCCCCACCCCCGCCTGCCTGGGGCCAGGGAGGGCCTTCGCGGGGCTCCCTTGCCCCCCCGCGGTGATGTCAGGGTGTGTGGCATATGCTAATTAGTTATGCTAATGAGTTCCCCCAGCTCTTTTTCTACGAAATGACCCCTGGTACTGTATACTGTTTTATGGTTCGCAAACTTGCGGGGGGGGAGTGAATTAAGATAGTAAAGGTAAAGGTTTCCCTTGCTTGAAAGCCAGTCAAATACGACTCTAGGGATGCAGTGCTCATCTCCGTTTCCAAGCTGAAGAGCCAGCACTGTCCAAAGACATTTCCGTGGTCATGTGACCAGCATGACTAGATGCTGAGGTGCACAGAACGCTTACGACTGGCTTATTGGAAGGAATGTTTTAAGTAGCCGAATTCATTGATCTCTTAGAGAGAAGGATTGCAATTGATCAGAAAACAAAAGCTGATAGATAATAGCACAGCAACAATCAGGGGCTACTTTCCCTGGTAGTCATGACATTCTATTGTTAATACATTCTTCTTTTGTTTGTTTATTTTTAAGTGACATCGATTTCCAATTCAGAGTTCAATAATATTGCATTTTTTGTTTTCATTCTACGTTGTAATGTGCTGGGTTTTTGTCCCATTTTATAATTATGCATTTTTAATTATGACATAAGTTTGGATGACTTGATGATCCTGAGTTGGTCTGTCATTGTGGTTTTGTTTGATATTCATGACAAACGTGCCTAGAATTTTGTGTGAGCAGAAGTTCTCTTTCACTCATGGAACATGAAGTGTGGATTAAACTGGTGTTTCCTTGTGGGAAAAGTGATGTAATTGATCTATAGTGGAGAAAATAGGAGCAGCACGCTGATTAGAAATTAGTGTCTTAGCACCACATAGTGCATCTCTTTAAAAATTATCTTAAAACAAGCATTAAACAGCCTGGAAAGCTCTCAAATACAACTGAAGCCATAAAGAAAGGCAGTGAGAGCTGACCCAGGAGCCCAGCTGCAGAGTACCTAGTCGGAGGGAGGAGGAATTAAGGAGATCTATGAGGTAGATGAGCAGCTGACTCTCTTGGACTGTAGAGCATTGTAGTCAGTATGTAGCTAAGAATTGACAGGCTTTGTCCTGGAGCCTGCCAGTGGGGATGATGAAAAACGGGAAGAACCATCTCTGGGATCGGAAAACTGAGGAGGAGGAAGCAGGTGGTGTCCTGGAAGAGACCAGCTGCAACCTGGAGCTGTGGGTGAGGAAAACAGCCCGTATAGATGTTTAACCCATGAGGAGGCCTTTGTGCATCAGTTCAGGACCCTGCAGTGGGAGAAATCCAGAAGCCCATGAGTTACGGAAGCAAAATGAATTGGGATGACTATTTGTGAGATCTTCGTCAATACAGAAGATGGGGTGATGGAGAGCAAGGGAAATTACTGAGCTAGCCGGCCTGAATAGATCAATTCTGCTGACCAACAATATATTCCCTCTAAAAAAAAGATTTGGTGTGGGCATTAGATCAGCACTTTGGGCAAGGACATGTCAGAGGGGGACAGGAAAGCAGTATAGGAGTGGCGAGAAGAAGAAGGGAAACCTCTTAGAAAACCACAGAAGATTTGAAGTTTGTGAGCAGGGCATCCTTAGATACCTGCAGAGCAAAGTAGGAAACTTTAGTAAAGATCCTCTGTGTTGTGGGGCAATTTGAGAGGGACTTTAGTCAGAAACTGAATCCTACTCCGTCCAAGGCAGTGAATGACAAGCGGTGAACTTAAGTGCTGTATATCTGATAAGACTATGGTGATCCCAATGAGGATTAAAAGCTTTGCAAAATGGGGCTACCCCTATCTTGGTTTAGGATTGTGCAAACTCAAGAAAAACCCCAGGTTTGCAGAAAAATTCAAATTGTGTTTAAAATATTGTGGTGTAGAAACTTCTGGAAATGGTATCAATGCATGGGTGGCTGTTGTGCAAAACACAAAACAACAACACAGTTTGGAAAGTGTACTGAATTGTGATAGAAACTCCAAATCCTCATGAATTGTATTTATTTAGTGTCTTTTTATTCCACTCTTCTTCCACCTTGGCATAGATAGACAGACATCCATTCCTCCGCTTAATCATCACACCAATCCTGTTCTGTTGCAGTGCTTTAACCACTGTACCACTCATGTGAAAACATGGTGGTGATCAGGGGTCGTTTCGTAGAAAAAGAGCTAGGGGAACTCATTAGCATAACTCATTAGCATATGCCATACCCCCTGAGATCACTGGAAGTGTGTCATAAGGCCACACCCCCTGCCATCACCGGAAGTGTGTCATAAGGCCACACCCACCACTCAGTCTTAGTCTTAAAGGTTAGTCTTAAAGGTGCTATTTGTTAGTCTTAAAGGTGCAGGAGTGTGAGGAAGCCCCGCAAAGGCCCCCTGCCCCCAACGGTACTGGCCGGCGGCGGCGGCCTTGTGGCTCCACTGGCAAGCCCCATGAGGGGCCCGGCGGTGGATCTGCAAGGCCAGCAG